>NC_139219.1:275436526-275519026 GCF_055691185.1 Crinia signifera
CTCCTCAGTAGATATAACATGCTGCTGTTTGCGGGGCTTCTTCCGGGGTGAGGCTCCTGGTGGCAATTCTCCAATAGGAACAGAGATGTTATTGGCCAGCAGAGCTAGTGGGGAGGAAATGGATCCTGGAGTCAGTGGAGGCACTGCTGGTAAAAATAAAACAACTACAATAAGACTACAAACAAAGTGGGTCATTTATAAAATTACACACTGATCAGCTTTTACTATGAAAAAGCTAATTTTCTCACAACACTAGAGAGGCATGTGGAATAATAGATACAGTCGTTACAGATGTCCTAAAACCGAATGAAGATGGAGTAGACATGTCCTGGAGAAAAACTGAATGGCTGTATACCTGAAATTGGTCTTGAAATGTCCATTGGTTCTGCCTCTTCCTTCACTTTGGCCTCAGGGACAGCTGCCCCAGAAGGAGCACTGCTCAGGAGAGGTGGGGGTGCTGATAAGGCAGGGACAGCAGCTGGAGGAACATATATGCTACTGGGGAGGGGTCCAGGCACAGACTGAGATGGAGGGCTGGGTACAGCTGCTGCAGGATGATGAGAAGAAGGGAGGGATGCAGCTGCACTCGGCTGCTCACCTCCTGTGCCAGGATCCCCAGTAACTCCAGGCACCACAGAAATGTGAAGTTCTGCTTTAGGCTTGGCACTGTATGGGGAGAGAATACTTGTATAAACTTAGGAAAGTTGCAAGACACACTGATTAATATAGCAAGATGTTTCTATATGTTCCACTGCAGGATAGTGGCACCCCCACTATCCACGCCACCCCGAAGCATGGCTAACAGTGCATCCTCCCAACCTTTTCATATCCCCACTATCCACGTCGGCGTGGAGTTGATTTTATATAGTGTGGCGAGCGCAGTGAGCCCGAAGCGTCAGGCTATTTAAAATCGGACGTGGACAGTGGGGGTATGAAAAGGTTGGGGTGCCGTGGATAGTGGGGGGGGGTGCCTAAAACCCATTGTATGTCATACAAGTGTATACTAAATTAAACGGCATCGCAACCTGCGGTGCGATTTTCTTACGCAGAAGAGCCCACTAAGCTATTTGCTAAGTGGGCTACCGGCAAATACATAAGTACCCTTAATACTGTTATTGTTACACTACGTGGTTAATAAGCACTATCTATTATATTATTAATTTAAGAAGTATTTTTCCTGATCAACCCGGTTAGATGTTATTTTTGCTAGATACGCATATTAGTCCTATTTGTTGTTAAGATTTGTTTTATTGATAAAAGTGAAGTTACCCAGCTGGTCGAGGGGAGGCAGAGGTACTCCGCATAGAGTTGTCATGACGAGGGCTTACTGCATCTCCTGGGTTTGGTGGAATCAGGCTTTTCCTAACAGATATTCTGGAAAAACAGAACACAGAGTTGGAAGTGAAGGCATACACTGAGGAACAGTATAGCCTTAAAACTTTTTTTACTTCCAATTTCTAACCCTTAATTGAAGATTAGCTAGATATATGTTATGCTACATCCCTGTGGAAAGATCATATTGTCAACAGAAATTTAAAAAAAAAAAAAGAAAAAATCATCATGCCAACAGCCAAACACAATACAAAATAAGTACTCTATTGAGTAGCACATAACAGGAGAGTTCACCAATTGTGGATTTCTGTGCAACAGCTGACTATCCCAATTACACAGGATACAAGCCTGAACTTATCGAACATAGCAGTTTCCTGGAGCGCCTGTTTGATTCATCAGCCTTCTGTAGAATGTAATTTTCAAACAGTGAAAAGACTGGAAGTGGACCAGTTGCCCATACCAACCAATCATTTTATAGAATGTACTTCCTAAATGTTACCTTGATGCAGACCGTTTGCTATGGCCTGTCCACCAGTTCACTTTAGTTTTTTCACTGCTTGATCCATCATCCCCTACTGTACGGCCGAGTTCTCATGGAGAGTGTGACTGTTAAGTCTACCACTTCAATGTTTCTCTCTTGGATTTACAATAAATACTTTAGCCTATCAGAAAGCTGTAGAAATGTTCATCTCCAAGCACACATGCCCATGCGTTTATCTTTGTTTCTGGAACACTGCTTCAGAGCGGTCAAGTTTGAAGGCAACAAAATAACAAATAGCAATATTTATAAACCATAACAGATTTTGAATACCTTGGGTCTACTTCATCTTACCCTTCAGTGGCAGGCTTCTTGCGCAAGATGCTAGGCCGAGGAGAGGAACCCTGGGCAGGGGCACTGCCAATGCCTGGACTTTGATTGTGACTCTGCATAACTGCAGCACCCGCTGGGGCTGTAGTGAAAGTGCTGCTTAGAGGATTGGCAACTATTGTGGCTCCTTCTGCAAGGACTACTGCAATGACAGGAAAGAACATATGATACATAAGGACTACAGGTGTCAACTCTTCCAGATATTGTTTCTAACTAGTATGATTTTTGTAAATAAAGTTTTCTATTATTTTACAATCTATTTTGCTAACCAGTGAAGGAGTTACCAATGTCATGTCGCCCTCAGAATAGATGCTGGACAATGTAGCAATGTTTCATTACTAGTTAACCAAGGGGATGACTAGTTATGACCCAAACAGCATAAAAGAATATAATAGGAAATGTAATGGTGAGACTGATGCGTCAACCTTTTGTAGAGACAAGGTGAACCTGTACATTTAATTCCAAGTCAACAATGCTAGACAATCTGGTACATTTGATCCCCTTATTAAGCAAACATGTTATCCTCTTGATTAAAATATTAAGCCTAAAACAATACCAGAGGTTTTTGCATCATTTGGAGCTTGCTGGGAGCTGATTGAAGAGGTCTGGACACCCTGAGTGGTTATTGATCCTCCTGGATGGATTCCCTGGGAATTGATTGGAGGTGGCTGGATCCCTTGTGTACCAATGGCTGTGGCTTGGATGCCTTGTGCACTGAATGATGTAGGCTGCATCCCCTGTGCACTGACTGGAGCAGGTTGGATTCCCTGAATGTGACGTGCATGGGACGTATCAACGTTTATCAGCTGCATTGGGTTCAAGTGTACGGTGGACCCCACTGACTGGGCTGTGATGGCGGAGTTTGGAGCTTGAGCTGAAACTAAAGATGCATTCACATTACACAAACAAGAATGGACAGTAGTGTGTGTGTGATAAACACACACACACACACACACACACACAGGTTTATACATAATCTCATTGCTATGAGGTAAATAACTGGGGAGGTACTGGTTAGTATCAGAGCCAGATTGCAAACATGAACCAGATGATTTTATGTGGGCATTATATAATGGTGCAGCCGTATAAACGGCTTGACATTTGGTGAAATTTGATTGGAAGTGTAATACAGGTAGGCAGGAAAGGCAGTACCTTACCTGTCATAGACCAGTACACTATACTGAAGTATACTAAAAGACAATATTAGAATACTACAATTATGATATTTAGAATATCTTTGTATTTCTCTCATAACTTTTACCATCAAAACTGTTAAGTTTACTAGAGTATGACAGGGGAGGCTCTGCCTCACTTGACTGAACATCAATTTGATACTACAGTATCAACACCAGGTGATACTACAGTGCAAGAGAAATGTTATAAGCACATCAAAGAGTATTGATATGCTACCTTAAAGTAGTGCATAAAAGAATAGATCTAAAAATTGATAGCCAACTCATCCGGAGTCAACCCTAGATAAATTGGTTCTCAATTTAGATATATTTTTGTATGTGCTATTTCCACGTAGCATAACAATAAGGCATTATATGACCCAGAGTGGGTGCTATTATAATGTAGAGGAAGGGGCCACCAGTTTAAGAGAAGCTTAGCTGAGGCCTGGTGACTTATCCGTATCTAAAATATTTGCAGCCAAGATTTAGCGCACAAGTCTTATTGCTTGTACTTTGGTATGCTGGGGGTAAACTTCTGTTTCACGTTTAAAATAACCTCTTCCTTTCAAGAGTATGCCTAAGTTGATTAAGCAGCTTCAATTTTATAATGCAATACTAGAGCGCACATATGAAAATCATTGCTGGCATGAAACCTGGAAATCTTTACAAAATTAAAATCAAACACTTAAAATGGATTAACCATTAAACATGTTAATAGGGTATATATACTGTGTATTAATTCTACATCATAAACTTCATAACAGAAATCACATAGGGAGAGATGTATCAATGCTTAACATTGGTTTGTACTTTCTAATGCTGGGTACACACCAGGACGATTTTCCCTCAATCCCGTCAATCCTGATACAATACCGACCGATTGTATGTAGATTGTATGTACTTTTGTGGTTGTCATTTCGTTGATCTGATTCCTATCCGATGTGCGTACCCGCAGCTCGTTTGGTTGCGTCGTGGGTCCTACATGCTGCAGGTAGGATACTAATCTGAAAAACTGGTCGTCGCAGACAGTCCAATACAGTCGCATCGGATCAAGATTGTTTCGCAAAAAAACCCCACTTTTTGTAAATCGTTAGCTGGGGACTGCCCAGGTGCTCCCGGGCATACCACTTTACCACTTTCCAAGGCTTGGTACATATCCCCTATAATATACTACATAGTACTACAGTGAAAAGCTCTGGTATGAGATTTTATACACTCATAAGCTCTAGTAATGAAGTAATAAATGTTTCAGAAAAACAAACTGTTCGCTGTACCCAATAATTAAAAAGAAAGCAAATTAGAGCAAGTATTCCGATAAAAAATATTTAAATTTTAAAATAGAACATTCAACATGGCTAATCACAAAAAAAATATTTTCTATACCTACTGGTAAATCCTTTCCTCCGAGTCCATAAAGGATACTGGGATTCACTTAGTACTATGGGTATAGATGGGGTCCAAAGGAGCCTGTGCACATAAAACTTCAAACGGTGTGCTGGCTCCACCCCTCTATGCCCCCTCCCACAGCCTTAACAGATTTCAGCAGCTTTGAATATTGCGCAGTCAACCGTATCCAGCAAGCAATTGACTGCTTTGAAAACAGGACAACCCCCTTTGGAAGAGTCATACAACACAAAAAGGGAGTCAGACTTCCTAGCCCCAGCTGTCCTTAAGAAATCTTTAAAGCACGGACAACATCCAAAGATTTAAGAATTTCCGAGGAACCAGACTGAGCTGGAACCACAATTGGCTAGTTAAGCTGAAATGCCGAAACCCCCTTCATTAAAAACTGCGGACGAGTCCTGATCTGCCCTCAGTCCTCGAAAAACTTCACATACGAGGACTTACACCACAAAGCCCCCAATTCGGAGACCCGTCTAGCCATGGCCACAAGCATGATCGCTTTCCATGAAAGAAAGTTATCCTCAACGGTGTCCAACGGCTCAAACCAGGATGACTGCAAAAAGGTCAACACGGATCCGTGGGCAGTGCGAAAGGAGGATAGATGTGCAGAACACCTTGTACACACCCCTGTACCTCCAGAATCATAGCCACCTTCTTCTAAAAGAAGATGCACAAGGCCGATGTCTGTACTTTGATGGAGCCCAAATGGAAACCAGAGGAACTGATCCAGTCGGAAAACTGCAGGAGAACAAGGTTGCCCTTCATACCATGACACATCTGTTCCAGATCCGATGATAGCGTCTGAACGTCATCAGCTTTCTAGCCTGAAGCATGGTAGAGAATAGGTTTCCCGCAATACTCTTCCTGGCTAAGATCGGCAGCTCAACCTCCAAGCCAACAAACAAATCCATCGTAATAAATAACAGATAAACAAACTTTCCTTGCTGAAGATCCCTTCTCAGCGGAAGAGGCCAGGGTTCTTTCACCGACATGGGCAGAAGATCGGCATACCACGCCCTTCGTGGCCAGTCCGGGCATTCAGAATTGCGTGCACCCTCCCCCCCTCCTGATCTAGCGGAGTACTTGGGACAACAATGGAATTGGAGGGAATAAGTATACCAGCTGGTATGACCGAGGCGTTGACATTCCGTCCACCCCCGCCTCAGGGTCCCTGGTCCTGGCATCTATGTCCGGACAACCTCACTGGTCTGTGATCAGCTGGAACACCTGTGGGTGGAGACTCCACTCCCCCAGATGTAGGTTGTGGCGACTGAGAAAATCTGCCTCTCAGTTTTCCACTTCTAAAATTAAAATGGCCGATGTGGCCCTTGCATGCTTTTCTGTCCAGAGGAAGATCATGGAGACCTCCCACATGCAGTTCCTGCTTTTTGTCCCTCCTTGACAATTAACATACGCTACAGCCGTAGCGTTGTCTGGCTAGACCTGAATTGCCTGATTTAGCAGCAGAAGTGACCAGGGTTGTCGTATCAACCAGGGTCTTTCCATCTGCCAGGCCTTCCTGAATTTGACCCATCCATGAGTGAATGGCGGGAGTCATCCAGCAGCATGCAATAATAGGCCTCTGGGACTCACCCACAGCAGTGTAAATTTTTTTTTTTTTTACATGTCCCCATAGCATGAACCAGCTGACAGTCACAGAGCAGCTGCGCTGGGATGAATATGGGGATCCTTTATTATACCCCTGTCAGATATAAGAGCTCACGTCACATGACGCCGCCTTGCCCAGTGACAGGGGATTTCTATCGGCCAGATCCTTCAAGGCAGCAGCCACAGGAGAGGGAGTCTGCGGCTGCTGGGAGAAAAAGTTAGTAACCATTTGGTGCCCAGACTCTTTCTTCTCCAGGCTATACCCAGTGGCTCATGTGTCCCTAGTGGCAAGGCACAATCACCCCCCCCCCCTGTTATTATACACTAATGCAACTGAAAACCATTCAAATGCATGCTTACCATTTGTATTGACATCTACAGAAATACTGAAAGAAAAGTTAATATTGAGTTCTGTTTAAACTGACCTGGGTACTGACGAATAGTGGACACAGAACTGGTTATTGGGGTGTACGTGTGAGTCAGCGGATATGCAGACTGAGGATATGTGGGAAGAAAATACTGTAGTTGCACAGGAACAGGCTGTCTGTAAAAAAAAAAGAGCATTACTTAAATACAATTATTCACTGTCAAACTATACACTAACTGGCCAACTGCAGACCCAGTGAGCAGGTTTATTAGCATGGCAGCAATTTGCGAATATCCCCTTACCTGTTATCACTACGGGACTCCATATTCATGGGGTTGGGTGAGGCTCTGTGACCAGAGATCGGTATTAGGTTACCTCTCTCTGCTCCATACTCTGCTTGTATCCGGGGCGAGGTGTGAGTGATCTGCTGCGGGACAACCTTAGCTGAAAAACACCAGTACAAACATGTGAAATATTGCAGGAAAGAGCTGCAGAATTGTACAAAAAAAATAAAAAAAAACTTTATAAAAAAGGGAGGTGGTTACAATTTTAAAAATGAACATAAGCATACTAATAATCTTTACCCTGGGTCACAGCTAGGTACCAGACCACTTGGGAAGCTTTCAGTATATTTTAATAAATCGGGACAATCAGTATTTTAAGTGCAAGAAGGAGTTCAAGGACTTCAAGAAGCAAAAATAAATAAATGGAAGTGCCAACCCCTTCTATACCCTCTAATCCGGTAACCAGCAGTGTTTTCGGAGCACTCCAGAGGCTAGGTGCACCTCTTATTATAGTACACTGGTCTGCTTGTGTGTACACACCTTCACAGCCACTTTCTCCTCATAACAAGCTAAGGATTGATGAGACTTGTCACTACAAATGCTGGTAGTGATATAGGGCGGGATGCTCTAAACCAAAAATGCGGTAAAAACCCGTTACCGGGTTTTTACCGCATTTCTGTATTCTGTACCCCCTCCGCAGTGTTAGCGCTGCGGAGGGAAATCGCCAGCTTTAGCTGATCAGACACGGATCCCTCCCAGCATGCCCCCCACCGTCCCTGTCGCTCTGCACATGCGCAGACTGACTCCCGACTCTCAGACCCAGAAGTCCAGCGCCAGAGGTGCATCTTGCGATAAGAGCTGTCCCTTGTGTTAATGATCGCATATGTTAGCGCATATGCGATCATTAACAATGCGGTGGCCGGCAAAGTAGGGCAATACAGGGCAGCGGATGTTAGAACATCCCGCCCAGAAACTTTGGCAGCTATTGCTTTTATCAGTAGCAGTTTTCTTTTTGTCCTCAAATCTGCACTATAGAATTGGCCATGCCATTAAACCGTTTCCACTCCCACTGCTATAAGCAGAGACAGGCTATCGACTAGTTAGACTGGTAATGCTCACGAACCATAGCATGCACACTCACAGCCTCAGTTGGGCACCCGAACCTGGAATTGTAGACAACTAGGCAAGGTTGGCCTTTTTGCGTAGCCTCCTTAAATGCCAATGGGAGTCAGTTAAGTGTAACAACTGAACTGCTCTGATAGACGCTCATTACAATAGACTGCCAGCAGGTGGCGTGCACTACAACGGATTTTCCACATAGTGCATGTGATAGTTGAGCACATACCTGCAGTCTAACAAGTCACAGACTAGTATATTCAGCAGCACACAACCGAGGTCTCCGTGCCCTCGTTGACAGCTGGGGGAGACTTCTATGAACTACACCTGCTGCATACTGGCTGCATCCACCCTAGTTGGACAGTTTCCCAAACTAAATCCACGTACACACCGTGAGATTCCCTTTCTATTCGACTGCTATACAATCTTTGCTAACTCTGTACTATCTACATACGATTTGCACTATATAGTCATTGCTGTCCTGTCTATCTGGGTTTCAATTTGTGCTGCCAAGGAAGCGCGCATCGGGATTGCAAGGTAAAAAACTTGTGCGATCTGCATGAGATTTTGACTATATAGTCAAAATCTCATGCTGGATTGTACCGTGTGTACACAGCATTAGGCTGGCTTGTCCTGCTTTCAGCCACCCCTGCTGGCAGGTATATAACCTGGTTTCAGAGCTCAATGGCAGACTACACTGCCTTTCTCCAACACCACAGGATGGTTTTTCTACTCACCATCAGCTAAACTTGTTACAAGATCTTAACATAAAGCCACAATTTCTATTTAGGATGTTGTGCTTTTCCACATATTATTTACATCAGTAGTTACTATTTTCATTTATCAATGTAAATATCAACATTAAGCACCAAAAAAAAAAAAAAAATAAACACAATCAAACTTGTACTAAAGGTGCCCATACACGCACCAATTTTCCCGGTGCGATGTGTGCTATGAGATACGCGCTCCAGCGGCATCTCATCGCACAGTACAAAAAGTATTTGCTGCATTTAAGTGGTTATGCTATTCTAAAGAGGCCTGATTTAAGGATATACTTATATTTAAGTGAGATCGAGGTAAGAAAGTTGAAAAAAAAAAAAGGAATGGCCCAATTCTTTTGATAGTATGGTGATTGAAGTGGCGGTGTTGGAAAATGATTGTGTATAGTGAAGGAGAGCAGAGTCGAGGATAACACAGTCGGTATAGATTTGTAATGTTATCAGTAGATCTAAAAAGAAAGGGGGGCTGGAGGGACTCTGAGAAAGGAAACCTTAATAAATTTGTTCTCCGCCATGTTAAGTTCAGAATGCGCTGGGAAATCAACAGGTGATGGTGGGCAACTATAGTTGTGAAAGAACAAATGAAGAGATCAAGGGAGGAGAGGTCCTGGGCGCTGTACAAAATGATGATTATTTGATTTTATGGTTGCCCTTGTGTAGATGTCAATGAAGGTGAAAGCTAAAGAGCATGCAAAGGAAGGCGGAGTATAACAAAGAGAAGAGTGTCAATAACGGACCCATGGGGAGGTGACTTCCTATTGAGGAAGCAAGAGTAGGTGTGGTGGTGTAGAGAAATAATAATAATAAAGTGTTGGGTATTGTACCTTTCCTCACCCTCCATGCAAACAAGGAGCACGGACAGTAGCCATTACAACTTGAAATGTACCGACTAGAACATAATCTACTCTGAATGCTTTACTTCTCTACACTGGATGAATTCTCTGTGAGGTAACAATATTTTATCAGATCCCTTTCAGAAGGTTACTAAAGTACTAAGTTCTAACCAATACGGGCTTACTTTTTTCCCAGCTATTTGCTTATTCTATGGACATATTTTTCCTATACTTGTGAAATCACTCCTTTACTTAATTACCAAGAGGATAAGCTAGTGCAACAAAACCAGCAGTAGCAATACTAAATACATAAAAACTGCTATCTACTATTTGTGACCTTGAACTATACATATACATGTGAAAATGTATATTGTGCAAAACGAGCAACACTGCCCTATTCAATAAAATATAAGAATGAAGGATTTAATCACTTTCTATCTATTGCTTGTGACCACTAATACACATTTTATTCATTTCCTAACTGTGACTATACAAAAAAAAAAAAAAAAATACTGTGTATAAAAACCTTATCTAGGTATTGAGTCTTTGGACTAAAGACCTTTACTGTGTTGAGTGAACTTTATAATATTTCGAATAGTACCACTTCCCCCAAATTCCATAAAATGTACTAATTGATCTTCTTAACAAAAACGTGTGTTTCTCGTGCTCCATTGTACAATTTACTAAATTAGTCCATTCCCTAATTCCCGGCCCACTTTGCGCCATCCACGAACGAGCAATTATCACTTTTGAAATGGCACTAGGGTGGCCAATCCCGGGATCCCAGGATTTGGCCCCTGAAACACCGGGATTTCAATCCCGCAGTCTAATGATTTCAATCCCGCAGTCTAATGCTGGGCAGCGTCTGACGACATCAGAGGTCACACAACAGCCGTCTGATCATGTGGGCACACACTGCGCACCGCGCTGACCTCCCGCCGTACCGCCCACCCACCCAGGCTGCCTGCATCGGCTCTTACCGGACCCCATACCATCGTCGACGCCCACCCACCCAGGCTGCATCCTCCTGCCTACAGCCCAGCTCCATCGCCCACCCGCACCGCACTTGTAAGTAAATATGCGGGCGGCTGGGGCGGGTTTTTGTATAAGGGAAGCCAATCCTGGGATTGGGCATTTTTCAATCCCGAATTACGGGATTGAAAAAATGTCCCGGGATTGGCATCCCTAAATGGCACTTAAATTTAAAGCAAGTTCTCTCTGCTCTGGAGGCATCACATTACTAGGCCAGACCCCAAGAACATACCCTAATGGTTGTAGACATTGGCCTGGAACTCCCATATTTATCATAATATTTCCAATTCCTTTCCAATATGGATTGCACTATTCTACACTCCCATAGGAGGTGCCAGAAATTACATCCCATCTCTTTACATTTTGGACATCTATTACAAGTATTTTGGGAGAATTTGCTCATCCTTTGAGGGGTTAGATATGTTCTACGTAAAATATTTAATTGTATCTGTTGAGTTCTAAGCGAGTTGGTGGCCAGCACCGGAGCTAACAGAGCTGACCCCAAACTCTCTACATTCACTTCAGGAATATTGGTAGTCCATTTTGAGATAAGTCCCCCCAATTCATCACTTTGGGTGTTCTCCAACAGATATTTACAACATTTTGATAGCCGTTTATCACCACTCAACTAATAAATTTTTTGATTGGGGACTCAATACGATTGATGGATTTGGCCCTTTGATATGGAGATAAAGCACTCCTCAGCTGTAAAACATTTTAGAAAGCGCAAATTCACCTTCCAGTTGGGAAAAGGATTTCAATTCATTATTCGCATATATCTGTCCAATAGATGTCATTCCATATTGTCCCCAAATCTTCCCACCCTGATGTTTTAAGGGATGCTATAGAGAATAGGTATGTATCAGGATCCAATCCCTCGTACTCCATTTCCCTACATACCCACTTCCACATTTTCCATATTTTCCTAGCCTGTTTAAGTATGGGGGGGGGGGTACTACCTACGGTGACCCTCTCATCCAAATTGCCTGTATTGGAGAATGGCCATGTGCAGCCCTATCAATAAACCTAACAAGTTCCACCATATACTCATCTTCCTTAATCCACCCACCTATGTGGATTAATTGTGCTGCATAGTAATAGAACTTAAATTAGGCATTGCAGCTCCCCCACTATAACGTTCTCTAGTTAAAATCGACATTTTAATTCTAGGGGTTTTATTTCTCCATATAAAAGGACGAGATTATATAATTAATCTTCCTAAATACCTCGTCCTTCAAAATGATGGGTGACTGCTGGAACAAATAAAGGAGCTTTGGTAAAATCACCATTTTTACACGTCCGAGTACTTTTAAGGGGAGCATCTGCCAATTTTTACATCTACCACTATTGGTAACTGATTTACATAGTCAGATATGCCTACCAATAGGTCATCAGCATAAAGAGATGACCTGATCCCCTCTCGTTCCCCTATCACCTAGTGTTGCTCTCAACCTACATGCGATCGGCTCTATGGCGACCGCAAACAATAATGGTGAACATTAGATGAATTTATACAATAAATGTAATTCAGGCAGCACAGGTAACTGCTACAGAAAATAAGCGGGGAATTTGTAGCCAAGTATGACATTCTGAGAGACTACTCTGCCACATATCAAGAAAAAAAAATTCTGTAGGTCTCTGGTTAATAAGATTCACAAGAATAATTCTCTTTTTAAAATCATTCAAAGAGCTTTCACCAAATGTTAGTTTCTCAAGGAACAGACTTACCCACAGGAATGCTTGATGCAGTCACTGCAGTAGCATGGGAAGAGTGAGTTGGCATCGTCATGGTAACAATGGTGCTTGTAGGAACTTGTGTGTGGGGAGCAGCACCTGTATCCACAATTCAGCAACACAAGTTAGATTGCACCATAATTTATGCATTCCCATGTCTATACATAAATGTATATTTTACAACCTTAGAACTTTGTTTAGAACACTTAAGAAAGCAATTGCAATTTGTCAAATTTTTCATAGTCATGAAGTGGTGATAATGTGCATAGCTCTGAACTTTCTTCATTATAGCTCCCACAACTGTAAAACTGAATGTTCAATTAATTACAAAGCCAACCAGTCAGCACAAAGTAAAGGTGCCCATACACTAGTAAGATTTATCTGCAGATCTGGCTGGTTGGAACAAAAACATGGTTATGGATGAGCGACAGTTTGTCAGTTTTCCAGCCTGTCCAAGCAAATGGTCAACTGTTATTTGCTCTCATCCATAACAAGGTTTTTGTTCCAACCAGACAGATAAATCTGCATGTTTATGGCCATCTTTAGAGTTTTAATGTTCATTTAGATGCAAGATCGTAGACTACCCTTCATATCAGTGTTATTTTAGATTGTCCGCTCTTCATACCTGAAGTGGTCACACAGGGCAGGCTGTTAGTTGCCAAAATAGGAGCGACAGTCGCAGCAGCCAGTGGGGTGCCAGTGCCGAAGAGAGTCTTCTAACAAAAAAAAAAAAGATAGTGAATAAGCTAATAGATTTACAATAGATAGATCTTTACATCAATAAATTATAGTAATTCAAGTAGTGAAGAAAAACAATGCGAGAACATGGCACACACCAGTGCGAAAGATGGTAGTACGGTAGACCCTTATGTTCATGCATCATGTATGCGAAGAAAAATAAAAAGGTGCCATTACCAATACTCCTTTCACACAGAGTTTAAAATGAAGGAACAGAACCGTTTAAACACCATATGGTTCATATAAGAGTGCCATTACAAAGAACACTGTGAAGCAATATGGATCAATTGACTGCATTGCTGCGGTTGCTACCAAACAAGATAGTGCTTCAATATTAACTAAAGGTGGTTCAAGGAACACAAAGCTTAAGAAAGGGCACATGAAATCTAAACTAGATTTCAGATGGAAAATTTAAGTATGCTACATTTGGAGTGTGCCTTAATGTTAATTATAATACAAATAAGATAGTAAATTTTATTTTTTCTTTAACAATCAAATGAGCAAACACTTCAGAGTCAATTTGTAACGCGAGTTACCATGGAATGACCCTACGGCAAAAAAACAAAAACAAATTGCCAATAAGCCATACAACACAGGCAGTGGAAACATACGACTTACGCCACAGCTTTTGTTTGCAAATGATGATCCTGCTAGTGATACTGCTGTTTAATGCACTAGAAGAATGCCTATTACAGAAGTTAGGGCAACACAGACATCTACTATTGTAACCTCATGATGATGATGATGAAACACCTTCTAGCTTTGAGTCAAATAGGTTTCAACTTTAAAAAAAAAAAAAAAAGACAAAAATGGCAAATTATACTTACGATAATTTAGCTTCTTCAGAACATCTACATGGCAGCCATTACTCTGGCTAACTTCCCATCTCTCAGTTTTCCCTATCTTGGCTACATATGTTCCCCTCGCTATAAATACAGTACATTAAAAAAAAAAAAAAATAAGGGAGGGAATATATAGGCTGCCATGGAAATGTTCTGAAAAAAACTAAATTATAAATATAATTTGACATTTTCTTCTTCTTCAAACTCCATTGCAGCCATTACTCTGGGACATAACATCTCTGATCCACCTAAATATAGTAACCTTAGATGGTGCTTCACCCTTTCTTGCACCTGAATTTAAGACAAACAGATGCCTTGTTTTCCTCAAATCTTTAACTCTTTGCAGATAGATGGAAACTGCTCTCAAGACATCTAGCATACTGTATGCAACTTTTCCTCATCTTCCGATAGGGCTGTAATTGGCCAACTCTTTTGGCTGAGGTTATAGCGATCAAAAATACGACGACTTTCCAAGTTAAGAATTTTTGTGAAATCTTATCTAATGGCTCAAAGGTCATAACCATAAGCACTTTAAGTTTTAGATTGAGATCCCATGGTGCCAGGGGTATTTTAATCCTTGGACGCACTCTTTAAATTGCCTGAAAGAACATTTTTATTAAACAGTCATTGAATAAATTTTTAATCAAGCAGAATACTTAGTGCTGATATCTGTACTCGAGACTGCCAGGCCCTTCTCAAAACCTTCATACAGAAATTGCAATACACAAGGTATCACAGTGCTTTCACTTTCAGAATAGGAATTGGACCATGACATGAATTTTTACCAAATTCTATAATATTATTGAGGAAGAGACTTTTTTCTTTGCTATCACCAAAAGCTGTGCCACGTGATCTGAAACATCTTTCTTGGGTAAAATTGACCGTTCAATTTCCAAGCCGTTAAATGAAGAGCCTGCAGGTCTGGATGACTTATTGGCCCCTGTTGTAGCAACCTGGATGATATTGGTAGATGCCATGGTTCTAGTACTGACATTCTCAATGCTGTTGGAAACCAACCTATTTTTGGCCAAAACGGGAGAATTGCAATTACTGTGGCCCATTCCTCCCTGACTTTCTTCAGGGTATGTGAGATCATAGGAAATGGTGGAAACACGTACCCTAGGTAGAATTCCCACTTAAGCGAGAAAGCATCTATTCCCTCTGCTCCTGGTAGGCGATATCTTGAATAAAAACTAGGTAGTTTTTGGTTTTGATTCGTCGCCATTAAGTCTATTTGAGGCACACCAAACATTTTCACCTCTGTGAAGACTTGCTGGTCTAATTCCCATTCGCCTGGCTGAATTCATGTCTGCTGAGAAAATCTGCAATTATGTTGTTTCTTCCTGGGACATACAGTGCTGACAGCGAAAGAAAACTTTATTCTGCCCAGGATAGTATTTTTTTAAACTTCTTTGCACAAGACTTGGCTTTTGGTTCCACCATGCCGATTTAAGTAAATCACGACCACCACGTTGTCCGATAGCACCCTTAAATGAGTATTTACAATTTGATCCTGAAAATGCATCACCGTCTTGGACTTTTGGGATGAGAGATGATATTCACTTTATTGTAGTTACCCCACAGTAGGGCAAAAAAATTAAGCTTTAACATCTTCCGTAATTAAATATATGGCAAAACTTAATCACAGTACATAAAATACTATTACAATAAATCATTTCACTGACCAGAATTTAAAGCTACGACCATTGTAGGAAAAAAGCTATTCCTCAGTCTGCTTGTCCTATTTTTAAAACATCTAAAACACCGACCAGAAGGCAGGAGTGTGAATAAACCCTGCGCTGGGTGAGGACATGTTTGCAACTCTTTGGTTTGAGGACATGTTTTTCTCTTGCTGGGACCATGTAAGTTCTTCTGACCTTCAGGTCTTCTCCTAACCACCAATTTAGAGAATCCTTTGCTGACAGACCTAGGTTTATTTTGTACTCCAATGCTGTTTCTTCTTTTAATAATTGCAATACTTCTTTGTAAAATTCTAATTCTCCACCTTGCCCAGGGTATAACCTCTATTGTGGATGCCAACATGCATATTAAATGGAGTATTAGACGTAGTGGGAACTTTTTATCTTTGTATCATGGCAGCTAGAAGTTGAATTCGATCGCATCTGTCCTCTGATAGGGAAATCGTATACTCTACTAAACTTATAACTAGCCCCAGGAACTTGTAACTTCTGCTGTGGCACTTGACTTTTTTTCTTGGTTGATTAGCAAACCATAAGTTCATGCAATTGAGATAGACTTTTCTACTGCTTGCTTCACCATCCCTTAGGACTTTCCAGATATTAACAGATTGTCCATATATGGCCATATCACCACTCCCTGCATCCTTATATATGCAACAAGGGACAGTGAAACTTTTGTAAAAATTCTTGGGAATGCTGACAGAGGGAAGGCAGGTGAATTGCAGATGTTGATCCAGAATGTATAACCTTAGAAATTTCCTGTGTTTTTTGTATACCGGAACATAAAAAAAAGGAGTCTTAAATCAATCAAGGACATAAAATCTTGCTCTTTTACTCCCAGCAAAATCCAAAAATAAAATTTCAAAGTTTCCATGAGGAATTTTTTTACTCATGAATTTTTTTCAGAATTCTGAGATATAGAATTGTCCTAGATCCACCTGATGGCTTTTGTACTAGAAACATTCTGAAATAGAACACTTTCCTTCTTTCAAGATCTTGGATAATTTGACATAAGGCCTTGACTTCTTCCTCCATCAATGATATCTTGACCGCATACATTTTCCCTTTACAGGAACGAAGTTGAACTCCAGCCGGTAACCTCCTGACAGAACTGCCAGTGTCCACTTGTCTGGAGTTAAAATTTTCCACCGGGTCATGAATCTTTGTAATCTTCCACTGACGGGGAGAGTTTTGGACATCCTGTAATGGTCATAATCTGCGGTATCCTCTCCTGACGGGTTGACAAAAGGACTGTCTTGCTGTCCCTGAAGAATATCTGCCATATTGCTTTCCTGGCCTGTAACTTCTTGCATCTCTATACGGTTGCTTAGGAGATAGGCTTTCTGTCCTAAGGTAACCGGGCTGATTTACCACACGACATTCTCTGATTCAAAGACTCGAGTTTATTGCCAAACAGTAGTGACCCTTCATAAGGTAAAGAAAGCAAATGATTTTTGGAGCTTAGATCTGCCGACCAAGTCTTCCCTTCTTGCGGAAATGCCTGCAGCCTTAGATTTCGCAGCGTATTCCACCACATCCAAAAATGCTTCACATAAATACTATAGCTTTCATCACTATACTGAGATTTTACTGGATATATTGTCTAGAACAGGGGTAGTCAACTCCAGTCCTCAAGAGTTACTCACAGTTAACGTTTTCCAGGTCTCCTCACAGAATCACAAGCGAAGTAATTAGCTCACCTGTGGATCATTTATAATGTGTCAGTCAGTAATCAGTGCAGCTGTGTACCTACGAGGTGAGCTGGAAAACGTGAAATGTTGGTAGCTCTTGGTTTAGAAATTCTCATCCATATATCATTTGCCATGGCAGATCCCCACAGTTTCAGCACCCTGGAAGAAGATGCCATAGCCAACCCGGCTTTGAGTGATACTGATTATGTAATTTTCTCAGAGAACTCTCCATTTTTCTATCCATTCCATCTTTGAGATGCGCACGTCCTCCAATAAAATAGTCGATTTTTGAGACCACTTCTGACACAACCGCATCAACTTTAGGAACAGTACACCAAACATTAAATGCTTCATCACTTCTAGGAAACATTTAATCAATTCTCTTAAAATTACTGACTTTTATCCATATTCTGCCACTGAGTTGTCATTAACTCTTTAAGGACCTTATGCACGGGGAAAAAACAAAACTATTCTTTCTTAACTTGTCCTCAAATGACGGATCCTGCTGATCAGTTACCTCAGCCTCCTTCTACTCCATAGACATAGTTAAGAAAGCTATCCGCAATATTCAAATTAGAAGAACTATCATCTTCCAGAATTTCACCCAATTCTGAACCGGAGTTCTCTTCTTCATCCATCAACACTGGGAAACCTGAATCATCCTTTAAATCCAAAATAGCTTGGGATCTAGATCTCTTTGACCCCTGTACAGCTTTCAACTCTTCCTTAGTAACAAATGATTTTTTCATCCATTCCATAAGCTGTTGTATCTGACTAGGCTGGATCTCTGCAGCCTTACAATGCTGACAAACAAAATTGGAAAGAGAGAAAAGTAGACTCTTTTTGTGGGGCACTCTTTGTATTCTGTTTCTATTAAAACTTAACTTTTAATGTATTCAAATAAGATAAAGTAGACATACATACACAAACAAACAAACAAACAGACAATCCGAATCTGTGCAGATAAGGATACACTTAGATTTTGCAGTGAGCTTTTAAAATTTAGGCTATGCAAGAATTTAATTAAGAATCAATCTTGTATCTGAACAGGAACTGTATATTTGTTCAGCGCAGCTAATTGCTGTTTTGTGCTTAAATTTGCAGTGAGCTTATAAGAATTGCTGTGCAAATGGCGAGATTCAGTTCTGTGTCAGTACAAAATATATGGTTGTTGTGATAAGTCTAGCAAAGCTATTTGCTGTTTGTGCTAGGGATCGTCTGAAGGTTTTGTTAAATCATTTAACGGGGAAAATTTCCCTCCTTAGACTGCATATTTGATCGTGACTGCTACTGAGCGTTTATAATGATGTGTCAGATTTTTGGAATAATTATTCTGAAAGTGTACTCTATCAGGCAGTGCCTGCTAAGAGTTTCTAATGTCAGAAAAATCCCAAATCACATCAGTATATGCTCCTGGTCTCAAAAGGTCACTTTCCACATATATAATTATAGTAACAGTGAGGGATTACTAATATACCGTGACATTATTACATTCTTGGTTAATGAGACATTGATACAAAATGATTTACTGTACACATAGATTTTGTATATCACACCAAAATGCTCCGTTTCTATTTATCAAAATTCCAATGACCAAAATCTTGCTAAGCAGCAGACCACTAGATAATTAGTTCCTATATCGCAGAGCACCTGGCTCACACCATTGCACAAAGGAAAAAGCAGTCTGGTCAATTGTTATGCCACAAGAGAAGTATAGATCAGCATATAAATAGCCAGCAAGAAGGTTTGCATTGGTTATATAGATTAACGTGATAGATTGTTGCAATCTATTGTATCAGAAAAGGTCACCGTATTAATAGATTGTTGCAATAAGTTGTATCAAAAAGGTCTCAGTATTTAGATTGTTGCAAACAGTTGTAGCCACACAATTAGTAAGTAATCCAGATCTCACAAAAATTACCTTCTAGCGAGTCAGATTGGACCTACTGTTATCTCTGAGTCTTGCATACGTGCATTGGGCTCAGGATGAGAGAGTCCGTCTCTGTGCTATAGGGTCAGGAGAGATAGAGTAATGGCACTTCTGCTGTTGGGGAAACTGCGGGAGAACTGCCCTGTTATGCTGACATTGCAATGCAATAAACCACGCAGTATCTCCAATGAGAGAGTGTCAGAAATATAGATGACAGTTCAAGAGTCAGAAAAATGACAATATTAAATGTGGATAGGATATTTTAAAGTAGCCCACGTGGAACAGGTGCCACCTTCTGCTTTTAGGAAAGTCTTGCTCCTGCAGCGGACTATGGTAATGAGAGAGGATAGGCACAAGTTCACAGTGTGGTGAAAAATAGATTAAAGACACCGCTCTTTTCTTTTGCTGTTAGATAACACCTACTGCCATGATGTTTGTTCAATAGAGCATGGCAGCCTGTGTAAAACAGCAGGGAGAGAGCGGTGGGATACCTGTATACGGACGGGTGCCTGACGTGGAGAGAAGGGAGGGAGATTCTCCGTGCTCAGTGTCGAGTCTCTGTCACAAAATCATGCAGGCTCAGTGTGACACGTCCTTCGCTGTAATACAGGTCTCAGGTAATGCGGCTGTTTGCCTGGCAGTCTAAGGTACACTGTCCCGCCGGAGCCAACGGGCAGTGGGGGGATGACGCGCGTTTCGCCTTCCAACGGCTTGATCACATCAAGTACCGTAAGGAAGATACGGTCTCCTGAAGTAACCCCTAGAGGTGCCTCCCCTGTGAG
This sequence comes from Crinia signifera, assembly GCF_055691185.1. NCBI lineage: Eukaryota > Metazoa > Chordata > Amphibia > Anura > Myobatrachidae > Crinia > Crinia signifera. The sequence goes on from NC_139219.1 coordinate 275,456,739, forward strand.
GTGTCGGGCGGTAATTGGCTGGTCTGTCATGTTGACGTCAGCCTGACATAGACGGAGTTTCACTAAACAGGGAAATCTCTAGTAATGGGCTTCCCTAAGGGGGTGGTCTCGTGGGGTATGCGTACTAGCTCTGTACTGTAATTCTCGAGTGAGGAGGTTTGGATTGAGCCTGAGAATAATAAGTACAAAGTAAACAAGTTATTACTAAATGTAGCGCTACTTGCTAATTGCTAATAGGTGTCATATTTTAAGAAAACAGCCTTCAGTTTACTGGGATAGGTATGGGAGATATACCCTTCTCTTTGTTAATTACATCCCAAAAAATAGATGGATAGATCCTGAGAAATGATATGACGCTGGGTACCTGTTTGAGAGATATAGTGTAAATTATAGATTTACATATGGGTATTTCAGAGTGTAGGATACTGCTTGTTTATTTTCATTATTCTCTTGTGAGATGCACTGCTTTCTACTTAATGCGGTAAATGCATGATGCGCATTTTTATATTTTATTTTTTATTTTGACCAGGGTTTGATGGTTGCTGTAATAGGATGGGTATATTTGGAATAGACAGATTGGGATGAGTATATTTGGAATAAACAGATTGGGGTGAATCTTGTTGTTTAATATATTTTGGGAGATGCTAACTTCAATTCTCCTATTGCTGATATGTTAGTCAGCGCTTGAATGGTTACTGGGGGTGATTGTATTAGGGTGAATATGAACTGCTCAATTAGGCTGTGTGGGGAATCCTAGATAACTTGCTAGTCCCATAGGGTAATATGCTAGGATCATTGTGGTCGACATCCCCTCCAGGCTTGCCAAATTGGCTCTGAAGATTTGGTTTTGGCGAAATGGGAGTGTATGGGCTCTTATGATATTGTCCACAATGTGTGGACCAAGTGTCTATAGAGATAGTGGTGTAACACGTTTAGAGGTTATTAATTTTAGTTTTTTTGATTTTTAGTTTTTTAGTTTGTATTGTTGATAGCCATTGGAGACGGTCTGTGACTCGGTGTTCATACTGTGTTGGAAACGATAGTTTAGTGATGGTGTTGGGTGCCTATGTTGGTGATGATGTTTATTATCTTTGATAGATTTTGTGAGTATCGTTTGGACTAACGTGAATTAAGTGGTATGGATTGGGGTCACCATTTTAATAAAGAAGTGATGTTATGATTTACTTGAAACAGAAGGGAGGGGGGGGAGAGGGGAAAAAGGAGGGAGATGGTGTAATGAGTGATGGTTACAAAGTGAATACCTCAATTATGAGGGTGGTGTTTAATAGTGTAGGAAAATTAAAATGTGGAAAAGATATCTAGTGATAATTGGGTGATTGGGGGATAGATCTGTAGGGGTCATTTGGTAAGGTCACCTGTTCGGGTGACATATTAGTGAAATCGTGCATATGATATCCAGGGAGGTGAGTAGTAATGTAGGTGAGGTAAAGGTGTATTTATAGATTAGATAAGAGTTCTGGTGTTTTGGGTTTTTACGATTTAGATGAAGACACTGTAATTTATATATTCGTTCAGTCCTCCCGGTGCCAGAGCTCCCAGTTCAAAAGTCCAGAGGCTTTCTCGTTTGAGGAGTTCCTGTGTGAGGTCTCCTCCTCTTATTCCGAGATGTATTTTCTCCAAGCCAAATGCTTTGAAGGTACTGGTATTGCCTTTATGCTTGAAATGAAAGTGTTTGGCCACTGTTGTAAGTGGTTTCATCTTCCTGCGGTCTTGTTCGGCATTTCTTATTGATCCCAAAATGCTCCAATATACGTTGTTTTAACATTCTTGACGTCATTCCCACGTATCTTGGACCACAGTCACAGGAGATACAATATATGACTCCTTGGCTCTTGCAGTTAATGTAATCCTTGATTTTTGTTTTATTGCCGTATCGGTCCTCCACTTCTGTTGTTTTGTGCATGTGTTCACATGCTTTACATGTACCGCATGGAAATGATCCAGTAATAGTTGGGGTTCTGGGTTTTGTCCGTGTAAAGTGACTGCTGTTGTATCTGACTAGGCTGGATCTCTGCAGCCTTACAATGCTGACAAACATTAATTCCCTTTTTTTGCTAAATAGACATTATCACATGCTTCACAAATCTTAGACTGGTGCTTTTTCTTGCACGTGCTCTTTATCCCAGATAGTTTAGACACACTACAAGAAAAGAAAAGCCTATCACCAACTATAATAATAAAATAAAAGTTTATAAGCTGTGCCTCTGAGGACTTACCTCTCCAAGGCACATAAAGGCTTTGGGGGAGAAGGGTTGCCATCCGGATCCATATTAGCAGTAGGTAAACTGTACACCTACAGTGCACTTGTCATACATGTAGCAGCTATCTCCAGCGCCATTGTATTGTCCTCTGACCCTTATTAGGGCTGGGTACATGCGCAGACCCGGTTGGGGACCGCCACTGCATCACTTCAGCCCTTTTCCTGGCATCCTCCAGCCTTCCCCCCCGTGTGTGCACTAACTAGGTAGACTCGCCAGCATGCACGCTGACCAGCACCACAATCGGGAGCCAGGCAACGTGATGGAGGAGCAGAAGCCCACAACTACCCGCCTCAGACCTCCGCTCACTTCAAGGAGGCCTTCTTCCCCGGGAGCCACCCCTTCCAGCTGCGCAAAATGAGGTAAGCCTAAAAAAAAAAAACAATACCTAACTGGAGGCAAGAAAAAGACTAGGGAGGAAAGGGGAGGGGAGCATATGTACCCAAGGTGGGTGGGGTTAGGACATAAAATACCGGTCTAAAGCTGAGAGATGGGAGGTTACCCAGAGTATTGGCTGTCATGGAGTGTGAGGAAGAAAACTGGTTTGTGGGGGCCAAAACAAACAAAGCACTTCAGAACAGAACATGAAACATGATATCCCTCTTACTCTCTGGTGTATGCTACCCAAATTAGGAAGGAGGTGTTCGTAGTAGTAGGGTGAGCCTACTTTAATTTATTAGTGTGTACTAGATTTAGGGCCAGATGTATCAAGCTCCAAAAAGTGATCAAGTGGAGAGTGATAAACAACCAATCAGCTCCGGTTATTTGTCAAACCCAGCCTGTAACATGGCAGATAGAGAGTGATAAATAAACCAGCCAATCAGCTCCTATCACTTTTTGAAGCTTGATAGCTTTAGAGCAGACCTGGCCAATCTGTGGCTCTCCAGATGTTGTCAAACTACAAATCCCAACATGCCTTGCCACAGTTTTGCTGTAAGGGAGTGTTAAACCTGTGGCAAGGCATGCTGGGATTTGTAGTTTCACAACATCTGGAGCGCCACAGATTGGCCTGTCCTGCTTTAGTTTGTAGCTATTTTCTTGGCTTCTTTCAACCCTTGTTAGGAATCATTGGCAATAAACATAATATTTTTTTCGCTATGTGGTGCACCGAGTAAAGAGTCTATTAAAATCTAACCTTTATTATTATTATTATTATTGGTTAAAATTATAGCGAAAATATAAAAGACACAAAACATAAATGACATACATATTCGTTAAAAAAGGATATGAATTATCCTTACAACGTGGGATCCCACACTCCTTATTTTCAATTTCCACTTATATTTTAGTATATTTTCTGTCTAGTGAATATCTTGAATTGTTTATGTATATGCGGCGGGCAGTGAACACACCTTATAAATAACCCCGTAAGTGGGGAAAGAGTTAGTATATCTTAAGGTGGGCTATTGCGATCGCAATGCCAATCAATTTTTTAGTTTGCACTTTATCAGAGTGATAGTGCTGGTTATGCCACAATTAATATTCAGGCAATATTTGAACTGTGCTTGTGCCAACGGATGTCGGTAATTGCTCAGTGTGTAGTGTTTCCACGATAGAGAGAGCGTGTTGGTAACTTCTGATTTCACATTTAATCGTGTGCACACAAAATGATCACTGTAAATTAGTCAAGTATCTCAGTAATGATATTAATATTGTCCCTGGAGTGCAACGTATCTAAAATTAAGACACGTTGTCTCACGATGTAGTAGGACTTATATCAGCGTTTTGGGAATATAATTTCAACTGACCAATACTTGTTTTTAAGAAGCGCTAGTAGTCACTCAAAGGTATCACTGATACGCTGTTTCTATATTTCATCAGGTACTAGTGTTAATTACACCTTAGTTTGCAGCGTTAATAGTGCTCATATTCAGAGGTACCAATAATCGCTCAGTGTGTAGTGTTCACACGTATTACTCAAATGAGGCAGGACTGGAAAGCGGTGATATACCGAGTATGCTGTGATCACACGTCGACTGAGTATGTCAGTAGCGGTGTTGATCACTACACATTGACGGGGAGCAGCACTGACAATGTACAATCTGCAGTCCCTGGAGCGCAGCGTGTGTGTTAGTTACACGCTGTCTCACAATTATATAGGACTGTCTGACAGTTATAAATTCAAAATGTGCGCTCTTCAGCCAACCGGCTGTGTGTTGATGCGCTTGCTTAGTAACGTATTTATTCAACTTTGGACAGTGCCACAATGAATAATTAGGCAATGTTGAACAATGCTTGTACTGACAGATATTGGTAATTGCTCAGTGTGTAGTGTTCCCACAGTTAGAAGAGCGTGTTGGTAACTTTTTAATTTCAATTTCACGTTTAATCGTGTACACAATTATATCAGTGATGGTATTAAAGTTATCCCTGGAGTACAATGTGTCTAAATTATAGACACGTTGTCTCACGATGTAACAGGACTTATGTCGGTATTTTTAAAATATAATTTCAATTGACCACTTCTAGTTTTAAGAGGCACTAGTAGCCGCTCAAAGGTATCAGTGATACGCTGTTCCTATATTTCGTCAAATGCTTTGTGTTAATTACACCGCAGTAAACAGCGTGAGCAGTGCACATAATCAGGGGTGCCAATAATCGCTCAGTGTGTGATATTCACACGTATCTCTCAGTGGGGCAAGACTTGAAAGTGATAATACACCAAGTATGCTGCGATCATGTGCCGACTGAATATGTCAATAGTAGCGTTTGATCACTACACATTTAACGGGAAACAGCATTAATAGCGTATACTCTGCAGTCCCTGGAGCGCGGCGTGTATCGTCAGCGAAGCTCATTAGCGAAGCGTACGCCGACCGTACACTTCGTGGGCTATCCCCACTCCCTTACCCCCATTGAAATGTAACATTTTTGATCTGTCTAGCTTAAAATCTGAATAACTATATTACTGAGCGAGCGCACAACGCACAGCCCGTAGGCTGAAGGGCGCACATTTTGAATTTGTAACTGCCAAACAGTCCTGTCTAATTGTGAGACAGCGTGTAACTACTATACACGCCGCGCTCCAGGGACTGCAGAGTATACGCTATTAATGCTGTTTCCCGTTAAATGTGTAGTGATCAAACGCTACTATTGACATATTCAGTCGGCACATGATCGCAGCATACTTGGTGTATTATCACTTTCAAGTCTTGCCCCACTGAGAGATACGTGTGAATATCACACACTGAGCGATTATTGGCACCCCTGATTATGTGCACTGCTCACGCTGTTTACTGTGGTGTAATTAACACAAAGCATTTGACGAAATATAGGAACAGCGTATCACTGATACCTTTGAGCGGCTACTAGTGCCTCTTAAAACTAGAAGTGATCAATTGAAATTATATAATTGAAATTATATTTTAAAAATACCGACATAAGTCCTGTTACATCGTGAGACAACGTGTCTATAATTTAGACACATTGTACTCCAGGGATAACTTTAATACCATCACTGATATAATTGTGTACACAATTAAACGTGAAATTGAAATTAAAAAGTTACCAACACGCTCTTTTAACTGTGGGAACACTACACACTGAGCAATTACCAATATCTGTCAGTACAAGCATTGTTCAACATTGCCTAATTATTCATTGTGGCACTGTCCAAAGTTGAATAAATACGTTACTAAGCAAGCGCATCAACACACAGCCGGTTGGCTGAAGAGCGCACATTTTGAATTTATAACTGTCAGACAGTCCTATATAATTGTGAGACAGCGTGTAACTAATGGAGCCCACACACGCACCGATCCCGGCGTGCGTTGTGGGCTTAATTAGCACACATAGCATCGCATCGTATGCCTTGTGCATACGATGTGCATGCGATGCGATGCTATGCTAGAAAAGGCTAGTACAAAAAGTATGTGCAGCACATACTTTTTGTACTGTACGATGAGGTGCCGTGGGAGAGCGCACCCCATCGTACAGCATCGCACCGCCCGCATCGGTGCGTGTGTGGCCTCCATAACACACACGCTGCGCTCCAGGGACTGCAGATTGTACATTGTCAGTGCTGCTCCCCATCAATGTGTAGTGATCAACACCGCTACTGACATACTCAGTCGACGTGTGATCACAGCATACTCGGTATATCACCGCTTTCCAGTCCTGCCTCATTTGAGTAATACGTGTGAACACTACACACTGAGCGATTATTGGTACCTCTGAATATGAGCACTATTAACGCTGCAAACTAAGGTGTAATTAACACTAGTACCTGATGAAATATAGAAACAGCGTATCAGTGATACCTTTGAGTGACTACTAGCGCTTCTTAAAAACAAGTATTGGTCAGTTGAAATTATATTCCCAAAACGCTGATATAAGTCCTACTACATCGTGAGACAACGTGTCTTAATTTTAGATACGTTGCACTCCAGGGACAATATTAATATCATTACTGAGATACTTGACTAATTTACAGTGATCATTTTGTGTGCACACGATTAAATGTGAAATCAGAAGTTACCAACACGCTCTCTCTATCGTGGAAACACTACACACTGAGCAATTACCGACATCCGTTGGCACAAGCACAGTTCAAATATTGCCTGAATATTAATTGTGGCATAACCAGCACTATCACTCTGATAAAGTGCAAACTAAAAAATTGATTGGCATTGCGATCGCAATAGCCCACCTTAAGATATACCAACTCTTTCCCCACTTACGGGGTTATTTATAAGGTGTGTTCACTGCCCGCCGCATATACATAAACAATTCAAGATATTCACTAGACAGAAAATATACAAAAATATAAGTGGAAATTGAAAATAAGGAGTGTGGGATCCCACGTTGTAAGGATAATTCATATCCTTTTTTAACGAATATGTATGTCATTTATGTTTTGTGTCTTTTATATTTTCGCTATAATTTTAACCAATAATAATAATAAAGGTTAGATTTTAATAGACTCTTTACTCGGTGCACCACATAGCGACATTTCTTTCTGTCCTAAATCATTTATGCAATCATTTGATGTCCAGTGGTGGCACACCCTCACCTATCATAAAGAATTAAATTATTGAGATACCTATTGAGGGGCCTAATCTTTCTGATTCATATTTACCCTTTCCTGTGCGATTACCATCTCCTTCTCTTTTATATAATATTTTTTTCTCTTATCAGTTGCTGCAAAACAGACCGTCTCGTTTCATATTTGTTTCCTATATTAAATTTAAACAATGCTTTACCTGCCTTCCACTAAATAATCCACCTCCATTTCCCTGTACTGCCTCTGGCCTCTTTTGAAAATATATTCTATGGGGCCGTATAGTTTATCTAACTGCTCTTCCGTCTGGCAGTGCTGTGCCGCAATGTTTCATAACTGTGCTACATTCTTAAAGTAACTGCCGTGTTTTTGTGCCACTGATCTGACACCATTTAGCTACACACCATAAGACAAAGCCCATGTTAACACTTTGATCTCAAGAGATACTTCTAAAAAGGAGGTGTTTGTGTCCTGTCTGAGCAGTTTGATCTAAAGATAACAGGGCCTAAACTTGCTAGAACTGTTGGAATAAAGAAAACCAAAAGTTACAGTACCTGTGCCATTGCATGCAGCTGCTGTTTCGGAGCTCCTAATGCAGGATGTGTGGGCAAAGTAATACGTGTTCCAGCATCACGGGCCTGAGCAGGTCTCTGAATACTGATTGTTGCAGGGGGTGGGTGTTGCTGAATTGACAATGTTGGTCTGAGTAAAGAAAACAAATTTCTTATGAATAGCAAAATAAAAAAGGGAGATGTATTAGAGGATAGAAGTGCTATCAGCACACGTTATACGCGCCAATACTGCTATTTATACATGTGTGTTATATGACAGGTGTGCAGGGGCAATGTATGCATGAAGATTAAATGACTGTTCTGACACCTGTAACTATCTATTTTGACAGCTGCAGGTGCCATGCTTATGAACACAGCAGAGACCACTGCCGTCTCTGGGCTGCATGGGAGATCTCACAGTAGTTGTGAGCCATCCATTAGAGAGGATATGGGGGGTGGGTTTAGCAGGGAAATTTTTACCCCTCCCACTCCAGCAGGCGAGATGTTCATATGGAGGTGTCTAGAACCACTTCTGTGTTTTTGACCAGGATACAACAGTAGGTGAGGGCAGAAGTTGTTAGATGCCCCAGTGGTTTTTACTTTACTTAGGTGGAGTCTTTCTTTTATCTCAGCTGGATTGTATTCCCCTTTCAAGTATACTGTACGCGAACCCAGTGCATGATGGGAAAAGTAAAAAAAAAAAACAGAAGTGATTCTAGCCTCAAAAATATATATATATCTATATATATCTATATATATATCTATATATATATCTATATCTATATCTATCTATATCTATATCTATATCTATATATATATATCTATATATATCTATATATCTATATCTATATATATATATACAGTCGGGCAAAAAAGTATTTAGTCAGCCACCAATTGTGCAAGTTCTCCCACTTAAAAAGATGAGAGAGGCCTGTAATTTTCATCATAGGTATACCTCAACTATGAGAGACAAAATGAGGAAAAAAAATCCAGAAAATGACATTGTCTGATTTTTAAAGAATTTATTTGCAAATTATGGTGGAAAATAAGTATTTGGTCAAAAACAAACAAGCAAGATTTCTTGCTCTCACAGACCTGTAACTTCTTCTGTAAGAGGCTCCTCTGTCCTCCACTCGTTACCTGTATTAATGACACCTGTTTGAACTCTTTATCTATATAAAAGACACCTGTCCAACACTTCAAACAGTCACACTCCAAACTCCACTATGGCCAAGAGCAAAGAGCTGTCAAAGGACACCAGAAACAAAATTGTAGACCTGCACCAGGCTGGGAAGACTGAATCTGCAATAGGTAAGCAGCTTGGTGTGAAGAAATCAACTGTGGGAGCAATTATTAGGAAATGGAAGGCATACAAGACCACTGATAATCTCCCTCGATCTGGGGCTCCCCGCAAGATCTCACCCCGTGGGGTCAAAATGATAACAAGAACGGTGATCAAAAATCCCAGAACCACACGGGGGGACCTAGTGAATGACCTGCTGAGAGCTGGGACCAAAGTAACAAAGGCTACCATCAGTAACACACTACGCCGCCAGGGACTCAAATCCTGCAGTGCCAGACGTGTCCCCCTGCTAAAGGCAGTACATGTGCAGGCCCGTCTGAAGTTTGCTAGAGAGCATGTGGATGATCCAGAAGAGGATTGGGAGAATGTCATATGGTCAGATGAAACCAAAATAGAACTTTTTGGTAACAACTCTACTCGTCGTGTTTGGAGGAGAAAGAATGCTGAGTTGCATCCAAAGAACACCATACCTACTGTAAAGCATGGGGGTGGAAACATCATGCTTTGGGGCTGTTTTTCTGCAAAGGGAACAGGACGACTGCTCCGTGTAAAGGAAAGAATGAATGGGGCCATGTATCGTCAGATTTTGAGTGAAAACCTCCTTCCATCAGCAAGGGCATTGAAGATGAAACGTGGCTGGGTCTTTCAGCATGACAACGATCCCAAACACACTGCCCGGGTAACAAAGGAGTGGCTTCGTAAGAAGCATTTCAAGGTCCTGGAGTGGCCGAGCCAGTCTCCAGATCTCAACCCCATAGAAAATCTTTGGAGGGAGTTGAAAGTCCGTGTTGCCCAGCGACAGCCCCAAAACATCACTGCTCTAGAGGAGATCTGCATGGAGGAATGGGCCAAAATACCAGCAACAGTTTGTGAAAACCTTGTGAAGACTTACAGAAAACGTTTGACCTCTGTCATTGCCAACAAAGGGTATATAACAAAGTACTGAGATGAACTTTTGTTATTGACCAAATACTTATTTTCCACCATAATTTGCAAATAAATTCTTTAAAAATCAGACAATGTCATTTTCTGGATTTTTTTTCCTCATTTTGTCTCTCATAGTTGAGGTATACCTATGATGAAAATTACAGGCCTCTCTCATCTTTTTAAGTGGGAGAACTTGCACAATTGGTGGCTGACTAAATACTTTTTTGCCCGACTGTATATATATAGAAAGATATCTATATCTATCTATCTATCTAGTGTTACCCGGTTCATGGTCGGTAAAGAGGTGAAGTTGGAATAGCTATAGCAGTATGATCTGTACATCTCACCCGAAAAATGGCATAACTAAACAGTATATACACACACACAAATGGGCAATATTTTATGTTGCACCTACCTCAGCAATGGTTCTGCAGCATGGGCCGGAGTGGTGGTGATAACTGGGGACTGAGCTCGAGTAGCTGATACTGTGGCTACTACAGCAGGGGTCACTGAAGTTGCTGTGGTTATTGGTGGACGAGACTGAGCAAAACATAATTTAATAAAATGTGAGAATTTGAAAGCCATATATGGTCATACAATGGTATTAGAAAGAAAAATACAGTAACCGTGCATGGATTGGTTAAACTTCTATACGCAACATTCTGTAGATTTATGTTAGGTCATTACAGTCTCGTTCTCAGCACAAGCTGTGAAACCAGGCCATTAACAGCGGAGTAACAATGATTTGGATAAAGTAGGAATGGATTGATCCATTCCGACAAGCATTATGAAGTTCAGATAATGCAAAAGAATATTGGATTTAGGTACTTGTGTATTATCACGGCGCCCGATTTCATCTAAATTGCATACGATATCGCATCCGATTAATCGGCCGATTCGATCTGCGATGTGATTTTGCGTCTGATTTTTTTCCCGATTTTCGGCCATTTCCTGCCGATTTGCATGTTATTCCATCCTTGCACACCCCCAGGTACTATGCGATGGTATGCGATGTGATTTTCGGGAAAATGCCAGATTGTACAATTAAATATCGCATAGCATTGCATGCCAGCAAGTGGCATGCAATGCGCAATGTTAAATGCACCCCCACTGTTAACGCCACCCCCACTATCAACGGCAAGCGTGGCGAGCGCAGCGAGCCCGCGAGGGGCGGCGGTACGCGTCCTTCGACCTTTTCATACCCCACTATCCACGTCGGCATGGAGTTGATTTTAGATAGTGTGGCGAGCGCAGCGAGCCCCGCAGATTACTTTACATGTATTCCGCGTCCGCTCGCCACGCTTCGGGCTCGGTAGCTCGCCACACTATCTAAAATCAACTCCACGCCCACGTGGATAGTGGGGGGTATGAAAAGGTCGAAAGGAAGCATACCGCGGGCACGCTGCGCTCGCCACGCTTCGGGTTGGCGTTGATAGTGGGGGTGGCGTTGACAATGGGGATGCATTTAACATTGTAAGCACCCATCAGGGTGATTGTACAATTACAAATCGAATCGCTTCACATGCATCACATGCCACTATATTGCATGCGATGCACTACGATGGAAATCGGGGGTGTGCAATGATGGAACAGCATGCAAATCGGCCGGAAAGTGAAAAATCGGTCGAAAATCGGCCGCAAAATCGCATCCAATTTTTGCATGTGATTTGCGGCCAATTTCGTGGGCGCTGTGATAATACACAAGTACCTGGATTTAAAGTAATCTAAAGTATAAGTCAAGCCAAGCTCTGCCCGTTCCTGAACAAAGTTCTCTTGCGGTGCAAAACCTCCTGCACAAGAAATGGTTAAAACAATTAGAGAACTAAACACATTCAACAATATGCAAAAAAAATAAAAATTTCCTACGGTAAATTGTGACAAACTTGTTTACTGTGCATCAAAATATCCTACTTATCTGTGCCACACTTATCAGAAATACTGTATAAGCACTTCATTTCGCGATAATGACAAAATCGTCAATTTCGCGAGCTGAAAATTTTGCGATTATCTACTGTACCTGCTACTGTACCTGATGTAAATAGAACCCCCGTAGGGGGGGGGAGGATATTTTGCGCGGCTTTAATTTTCGCGATTATGGAAGCCGCGCGAAAATAAGTGCTTTTACAGTACACTATTTGCAAGATTGAGGAAAAAAGTATACAAAGCATGTCTGATACAAGCGATCCTCGCCTCATACTTAACCTGCAACTTTGTACCAACTCATTTGCAACACAAAACCTAGCACACCATTTATGAGTAAAGACTAAAATTTGAGGTAAAAGTAACAAAAGATTGATGGAAACATACGTAGCATGGGAATTGTGCAAGGCATGTCCCACCATATGGCGCAAAAGGGGTAAGCGTTTGAGAACACATCTGTATGTCCCGGAGAACGACTTACCTGGATAGGCTGGTGGATGATGTGCTGAGCTGACTGTGCTGCAGCACCAGAGGTCAACTGAGCAGAGGCTGGTCTTAGAACAGTGGTCACTTTGGAGCTGGACATAACAGCAGCAGCTGCAGCTCCTAATAACACAACAGAAGGCTTAGTGAGGGGAGTCCGTGCAAAACACTATATATGCTAACATTGATGCAAACTTTGTACTAAACCGAAGCAATCAAACTATTTTACTTAGTGCAAGTCAGACAATGAAAACAAGTTTTTGATTATTTGCATATGGACAGCACAATAATTTTATCCATATAAAAGGTTAGCATATAAGCTCCTAATAAAAAGGTACACATGGTGAGATATGCACTATTCTTCTATTCCATTTTGCTTATAGAAGCAAATGCAAATCAAAATCGAATAGAAAACGGAATGGGCATTGAATGATTTTTCTACATTTGATACTGATTCAATACTGATGTGCGCTCCCATTGTAGTGTAAATCGAATAGAAAAACAGGCAAGACAACATATTACAGATCTGTACAACAGTCAAAATCGAATGGGAACACTGTAACCAACCCAGTTTCAGACAGAATAGAAAGAGATCTCACTCTCTGTGCGCACCTTTAGACCTATGGTGTGTACACACAGTGAGATTCCTTTGCTATTAGACTAAAAGTACAGGTTTGTTTCAACAGCCTATAAAAACAACAGCATGCCTCCAAAATGTCAAACCATTCAAGGTTTTATTTCAGTTCCTTTAATTTAGCCTAATATATGATATTTAATGGCAGAACGACTACTGATCTGTAAATAACAATTGCTATCAATCAAATGTATATTACCTCTTGGGAGATGAGAAGCGCCAATGTGCAGAGGGGGGCCAGGAGCACCGCTACGAATGATGGACATCTGAACGTTAGTGGCAGCCATGATATGATGGAGGCTGTTAGGGTGTCCCTAAAGGAAACCAAAAATAAAGTGATTTCATGAAGAAAAGTTAAGAACATTGGAATAAGCGGGGACGGTGAATAGGATGGCGCTTACCACTATCCTGCTAACTAATAAAATAATGCAGATTATACAAGCCTGCATGGTGGCACAGTATCTGGCAATGCTGCCACACAGCACTCGGGTCACTATTTCAATTATCTCTGTGTATGTGCACAGATGTCAGAGTGCGCTGGTTTCCTCCCACCCTCCAAACAAAACACATTTGTAGGTTACATAGTTAGTGAGGTTGAAAAAAATAAAATAAAAGACGTTTGCCCATCGAGTTCAACCTATATTAAAAATACATTTGGAATTTTGCCTAGTTAGGTTTAGCCGAAATAGAACAGGATATGGTCGAATAGTCGACCATAAGATGGTTGACAGTCATTAAGTCAACACTGTTGGGTCAACATACAGGAAGGCAGTATTTCATGCCCTACCATCCACTAGGGCATGGTGAGAGAATTAAATAGTGTGTCCAGTGCATTGGTACACTTAGAATTGTGTCCATGTCGACATTCGGGTCAATAAACCCATGTTAACCTTTTGATTGCCGACATAACCCATGTCGACCTAATGCATGTGTCGACCTAGACCCCTGTCGACCAACTTAAGGTCGACCAAACAATCCCATTTCAATATAAATTAAGTAGTCCATTGGTATTACTGACCGCTCCCACTAATGCAGATTACCCTAGGTCAGGCATGTCCAAAGTCAGGCCCGGGGGCCAATTGCGGCCCGTGCTGTCATTTCAAGCGGCCCGCAGCCTCCAGCTGGAAGCGGGCAGAGCATCAGATGTGGGAAGCACAGCACAGGACACTAAAGGTGGGGCCCCGGTGAGCGCACCTTTACCTTGCTGTCTGCTGCAGTGAGGAGGTGCTGGCCGAAACAGTCAGATGTGTTTGGCATCCTACCCCTGCTGCTGCAATCGTATATCCCCCTACTCCACAATCACAGTGACAGCAGTGTTTGGGGAGGGGAGCAGCAAGGGGGAAGCTTGCTCCCGTAACATGCAGAACGGAGGAGGGCAGCAGCGGGAGCCCAAGCATCTCCTGTCCTTGCAGTGCCTGCTTTGCCTCTCCTTCCTCTGGCTCACACAAGGGGCTGGGAAACATACAGAGAAGGGAGGGGGCAGAGTGGGGGACATGCAGTGAAGGAGGGTCAGGCTGGGGGACATACAGAGAATGGAGGCAGTGATGGCCATTCAGAGAAGGGGGAGCAGGGGCAGGCTGGGGGACATACAGTGAAGGAGGGTCAGGCTTGGGGACATACAATGAATGGAGGCACTGATGACATTAAGAGAAGGGGGGCAGGCTGGGGGACAGAGTGAATGGGTGCAGAGTGGGGAACATACAGTGAAGGAGGGGCAGGCTGGGGGACAGAGTGGGGGAAATACAGTGAAGAGGCAGAGTGGGGGACCATTCTGATGTGATTAATGATTAAAAGAATGTCAGGCTGAATGGTTGGCCCCCACACATTTACACTTCACCAAATCTGGCCCTCATCGCAAAAAGTTTGGACACCCCTGCCCTAGGTTAAATGGCTGCTGGTAATATGGACACGTGCGAGCATGTGGTAAAGAATTTAGGTTATAAGCTGCAATGTGGGAGGAAGTAAAATATTCACTGTAAATTGCTGCGTAATACTGTAGGTGAGAAAATTAAAGTAATACCAGCTTCCCAATGAACTAGAATTAAACACATCCTGAAACAGACAAATATACTCATGTGTGGAACTATTATGTACTCTTTTATTAAGTGACATGGGCCAGGTGTGTGATTATACACATGCGCCCAGGTACGGACAAACCACCCGCAACACACTAACCCTGGGTGCGATTAGCTGGAGCAAAGATGAGCCTAGCAATATCTATATGGAAGCTCTGTTGTTAACCCTTTGAGTGCCAACATCTGTGAGGGATGTGCAAAATATCCACCTCACTCATATTGGTTATAGAAATTCACATAAAAAATTATGTAAGAAAAAGATGTCCTATATATAAAAAAGGTAAACATTACAGGTCATTAGGATGACTAAAAAGGTTTGCTTTACAATTGTCACACCTATTTTGACAAAATCACTTGGCACTCAAAGGGTTAAAGATACTTAAAATCTTTATCGAAGCTTGTTGCAATTTCAAATGTACATCCATTCGAATTGTCCAGAGCGGATTTTTGTTTTAGAATATAACCAGCAATAATTTGCCTGGTAGCTAGGACTGCTTTTATTAAGGTTATATTCTGTGGTAAAAATACTGATAAAACAATTGGGCCACGTAAACCTGCTTTTTGAATGTCAATAAAATGCATGAAAAGAAAGGCCTAGAAAATAAACCAAAGCTTTGGATTCCATCACTGCACTGTCAAGTTGTAATGCTGCATAAACTTTAAGAGCACAGCACATCCTACTTGTCATGCATTAATGTTCACTACTAGATTGTGTTGGCAAGGGCGCAGCACAGACTGCATGAAAAATATAAAGACAAGTTTCCATCTATTTTCATAACTCGCGTTGACAAGCCGATGAACTACTCTAAACCTAGCATGGAAAAGGCACAATGTGCCTCGTTCTGAGTAGGGAGTAAAAGCTAAAAAGTGAATTAATGGTAGTGTTCATTCTAGTACCCGCCATCTTTGAAAACCCATGCAGTTCCTGTTCCCTGCCTGGGGTATCACTGTTTGCTGTGGTGTTTCTAGCACAGGTATGGTTTCCATATCAGCGCGGATATACAGACCACACTGTGCTAGAAGCACCACAGCAGAGAGCGACACCCCAGGCAGGGAAGAGGAACTGCATGGATTTTCAAAGATGGCGAGTGCTAGAATGAACACTATAATGGTGCACCTGAACAAACTATGTTGTAATACACAGGGTGCAAACATATTCATATTTCTGGCAAGGCTGCTTTTGCATGTAGTCAACAAGTGCGAAAACAGCTTTATGTTCACACAGCCATTTAGATTTGAATTTGGACACAACCCACCCAAATCGAAATCTCTGCACATTTTAACTCTGCCCCATCTGCAGTGCAGCATGGTTTTGCCAAGGTTCACAGTTACATGCTTGTTTAGGCTTCACTCCCATCTCAGAACAAGGCCCAAAGCCTCATGTTTATCCTTTATTTAGTACTAAGCACCGACCTGCTGCCCACTGATAGTGGCCACAGGGATAGATGAAGCCTGAGGAAGGCCACTCTCCATGGTGACTGTCACTGGCCCGGAGACCTTTGGTACAGCAGACAGGGCAGAGGGAGGTGCTGGAGCAATGGGGCGACTGGGAATAGTGGGCTTCAGTGGCTGCTGTGGGAAGACATCAATAATGAACTTCTGTCAAGACAAAGGGATTCATCTGACAGCCTTCAACAGGAACTTCAAAGACAGAAGTGTAATGTTATGAAAAGGGTTACTTTTTATGCAAATAATCTACATTAAAACAGATTAAATTACATTTCAATGTTACAACAGAAGGGGCAGCTGAATGTTGGGGGTGTAAGAAAAAGCATAACAGTTGCATAGGTGTCAGGCTTCAGAACAACTGAGCTTCACATTTATATTTACTGCTAATAAACCTCTTAAAACAAAATGAACATCTGGAATGAAAATCCTAAGCAATATGTTTAACTATCATGCGCTGTATCAACTAAAATAAAATTGTAAGTTTGCACTAATGGAATTTTTTGCTTTCTGTACAAGGTCACCTACCAAGGGCTGTGAGAGAAAAGCGGATTGGACTGGCCAAATTTAAAGTTGTTCTTTGTATTTAAATGTGTAGCCCATAGAAAAGATCTTTGATTTTCAAGCTTCCAACATCCATGTTAACATAAATACAGTTTGATCAGATGTGTATGTGTGAGAGATATATAGATTTTTTTTTTTATTTTACAGAAAATAGGAATTTAGTACCTACTGGTAATTCCTATTCACGAAGTCTTTATGGGATACTGGGAATCGTCTTAAGACCTTGGGTATTAGAGGGTATCCGCAGGAGACCGGCACACATAAAAACTGGGTGTACTGGCTCCTCCCCTCTTATTCCCACCCACGAACCAGTTAATGAAAAACTGTGCCCGAAGGAGGATGAAACATATATGAGAAGGATATGTAAATATCAATATATTAAATAGGGACTCTTACAAGACAGAGCCCCTAACTCCGAGACTCTGCGAGCCAAGGCCAAAGCCAAAAGTACAACCGTCTTCCAGGTGAGATACTTCACATCCACCGATGAGAAGGGTTCAAACCAGGAGCATTGCAAAAACAGTAGGACCACATCCAAACTCCATGGAGCTGTTGGTGGCACAAAAGGGGGTTAAATATGCAGAACTCCCTGCAGAAACGTCTGTACCTCTGGTAATACAGCAAACTTCTTTTGAAAAAATAATCGACAAAGCCGAGATATGGACTTTTAAAGAGCCCAGACGTAGGCCTAAATCCAGTCCTGCCTGTAAGAATCTAAGAAACCTGTTAAGGTTAAATTCAGCAGGAGGAAAATCATATTTTTCCCACCACCCCACATATTTTCTCCAAATACGGTGGTAGTGATTAGCTGTAACCGGTTTCCTGGCCTGTGTCATGGTTGTAATGACTGAAGCATGCAAGCCCTTGTGGGCTAATATTTGCCGCTCAACCTCCAGGCCGTTAAAAGAAGCCGCCCTAAGTCCTGGTAGACGCAGGGACCTTGAGTGAGCAGACCGCTTCTGAGAGGAAGACGCCACGGTTCTTCCAATAACAGGGCTTGAAGATCCGCATACCACGCCCTTCTTGGCCAGTCTGGAGCCACTAGGATGGCTTCCACTCTTTGGTTTCTTACTCTTTTGAGTACCTTTGCCAGTAGCGGAAGAGGAGGGAACAAGTATACCAGGTCGTATGACCAGGCCGTCGCCAGGGCATCCACAGCCTCCGCCAGAGGATCCCTGGTTCTCGAGCAATATCGGGGCACCTTGTTGTTGAACTTGGATGCTATCAGATCAATTTGCGGACATCCCCATCGATCCACAATGCTGGCAAAAACTTGTGGGTTGAGGCTCCATTTCCCCGGAAGCAGGTCGTGGCGACTGAGAAAGTTCGCCTCCCAATTGTCTACACCCGGGATAAAGGTGGCTGACAATGCTGACACATTCAACTCCACCCAAAGCAGAATCTTTGTAGCCTCCCTCATACATGAGTTGATCTTTGTTCCCCCTTGGCGGTTGACATATACCACTGTCGTGGCATTGTAGGACATCTGTACAGCCTGGTGACGTAGCAGGGTCTGAGCCTGGAGGATCGCATAATAAACTGCGCTCAATTCCAAGACGTTGATGTGCAGTTTCGATTCCCAGGAAGTCCATCGGCCCTAATGGGACCTTCCCAACGTCACTGCTCCCCACCCCAGCAGACTGGCGTCTGTTGTTAGGAGTATCCAGTCTTGTATCCCGAATCTCCTCCCTGCGAGCAGGTTCGGAGCATGGGTTCACCAAAGTAGAGACTGTCTGGCACTATTGGACAAGAAAATCCTCTTGTGCATGAGAAGATGTGAGCCTGACCATTTCCTCAGAATATCTAACTGGAAAGGTCTGGAGGGCTTCGAATGTGGCTACCATTTTTCCCAGTAACTGAATGCACTGGTGAATCGACACCTGAGTCTTGGCTAGGACCTCCAGGACCAGAGTTTGAATGTCCTCTGCTTTCTCCTGGGGAAGAAACACCCTCAGGTTTTCTGTGTCCAGTATCATTCCCAAAAAGAGAAGACGTATTGTCGGTGTCATGGAGGACTTCTGTAAATTTGTGTGACGTCAGGACCTGTTTGGTCGTGATATACTGCAGGAGGCCTTGATCAGCAGGTCGTCCAGGTAGAGGATGATGTTTACCCCCATCCTTCTGAGCAGTAGCATCATTTCCGACATTACTTTGGTAAATATGCGGGGGGACGTTGAGAGGCCAAAAGGCAGGGCCCTGAATTGGAAATGCTCTTTCAGAGAAAATCTCAGAAACTCTTGGTGTGGACCCCTAACAGGAATGTGGAGATAGGCGTCCTTTACATTTAAGGATGCCATAAATTCTCCCTCTTCCAGACTGGCTACCACTGCTCTCTAGGACTCCATTCTGAATTTGTACACCGTTAGATAAGGGTTCAATATCTTTAAATTCAGTGTGGGGCGTACCGACCCATCCGGTTTCGGTACTACAAATATGTTGGAGTAATAACCCCTTCCCTGTTCCGTCACTGGGACTGGGGCTACGACCATAGAATTTACCAGCTTCTTTACTGCTTGTTTCAGTATTACCTGATCCTCCACAGCTGCTGGTAATCCTGATCGGAAGAACCTGTGAGGGGGCGGACCTGCAAACTCCAGCCTGTAGCCATTGGAAATAAGATCCCTCACCCATGTATCCAAGTGAGAGGCTTCCCAGATATGACTGAAATATGCTAATCGACCCCCCCCCCCCCCCACCTCAACGCTGTCTCGCGTGGGGGACCGCGAATCAGGCTGAAGGCTCGGAGGAGGTTGAACCGGAGGCACACTCCTGAGCAGCCGGAGCTTGAGCTCTCCTGAATTCGCCTCTGGCTGCCCCCTCTTGCCCTTTGTTTGGGCCTGGAAGGCCAAAAGGATTGCTGTGACGGACCCGTAAAGGGACGTCTGGTCTGCGTGGCTGTGGTCGGATGAAATATGGATTTCCCCGCCGTTGCCTTGGAAATGAGGTAATCTAACTCACTGCCAAACAACTTAAGACTTTCCACACTACGATTGGAATCAGCATCAGCCACCCACTGGCGTAACCACAGGGACCTGCGTCCCGACACCGCCATGGCTAAGGAGCGGGCGTTAATAGCACCCAGCTCTTTTTGTGCCTCACAAAGCGCCTTAGCGGTGTCTTGTATGAGGTGTAATTTTTCAGCAACTTCTGCTGTGGACATGTCTGCTAACATGCCTTCCTGGATCTGAGTCACCCAAGTATGAATGGACTTAGCCATCCAGCAACTGGCGAGGACTGGCCTCTGAGATGCCCCGCTGGCTGTATAAATGGCTTTAAGGGTGGTATCCAACTTTTTATCTGATCTTTCAGAGTGGCGCACCCCGGTACTGGGAGTACCACCTTCTTGGATAATCTGGATACCAAGGCATCCACTACTGGGGGCTCCTCCCACACTTTCCTACTGACCGGGTCAAAGGGAAAAGCGGACTTAAATTTTTTGGACAGCTGAAACAGTTTCTCAGGCTGTTTCCAGGCTTCTTTTAATGTGTCCTCTAAGTCTGACTGTTCAGGAAAAACAATGTTTTGCTTTCTCTGTGACATAAAAAATGGATCGACATCCTGTGCTTCAGCCAGGGGGAGATTCAAAACCTCTCTCATAGCCATGATGAGAGGTTCCGGGCCGCGCAGAGATGAATGAGTGTCTAGCAAAGGCTGTATGACGACGACATCATCATCACCATCATCAGCTCCCTGAGAATCTGCACCTGAGTCAGGTAAAATGGTGGCCGAAGTGCGCTTGTGTGACTGGCCCGGAGTGGGGGTGATATTATCCACCCTTGCAGACAGGACAGATAGGTCCTGCTGCACCTGCTTGGTCTGCACAGTATTTGCAGCCAATTGAGACGACACATTCTGCAGCATTGTTTTAATACCCGACGCCCACGCAGGTTCCTGGGAGTCTGATTGTGGGGTCCCACTAAGCTGGGGTGATGCGCCCAGTTGTGGAGACATACATTGTTCACATGTAATCTGTGAAGTGGACCCAGGCACAAACTTTGTGCTGCAAATAAAACGTTATTTGTCTCACCATATTCGAGAAATGACAACCTTCCCCCAACACACAGTAACACACACAGAATATTACAATAAATCAGTGTGAAGTGTACAGAAACTAGGTGTGAGCTTCTTACCACAAATATGGCGCCGCAGAAGGCTGCCTTGGAGCTGTGCAGCTCAACCAAACTATATGTCTCCCCTTGTCTCCTCCTGTCCTCATTCACCACCCCCTCGAGTGAGGTGACCCTGCCAAGTGTGGTGACGAAGCACAGCAGAGAAGCCCTTCTGAAATGGAGCTCACCCCTGAAGCAGACCACCCGTATGGGCCTGACGGAGCGGGAGGTGGGCAGATTGGCAGCCCTCACAGTCCACACTGCCCTTGCTGCCCTGTGCAGAAAGGATGCAGCAAAGTTGTTGCCAGCAGGGAAGTCTGGCATGGTCGAATGGTGCAGTAACCGCAATAGGGGCTGCCGGGCCGGAGTCGCTGTCAGGTGGAAACGCAGAGGCCATAGATCTGCCCTCCCAGCAATCATGTTATCAAACACGAGATCTCTCGCGAACAAGATGGATGAGCTGTCTCTGCTAATACAAGATGCAAGGTCGGCCACTGCAAGATCCTCCATCCTATGCTTCACAGAAACCTGGCTGGAAGACCATATTGCTGAATCCTCAGTGACTCTGTCAGGCTTCGGCCTCTTCAGGGCCGACCGCAACAAAGAGCTCTCGGGCAAATCCAAAGGAGGGGGCATCTGTCTGTACATTAACGACGGGTGGTGCACAGACATAAAGTCCCTGGGCAAGTCATGCAGCCCCCAACTAGAGACTCTTACCATAAAATGCAAACCTTTCTACTCCCCTCGGGAAATTGCCTCTATTATCCTAGTAGGAGTATACATCCCCCCACAACCAAGTCCAACAGAAGCCCAACTTCAGCTGGCCACTCTGATAACGGACACTGAACTTAGACACCCAGACTCGCTGCTCATTGTGCTTGGTGACTTCAACCGTGCCAACCTGAGCCAGGAGCTCCCAAAATACACCCAGCAGGTCACATGCCACACAAGAGAGGGGCGAACGCTAGACCACTGCTACACCACCATAAAGTCTGCATACCGATCCATACCCCATGCAGCTCTGGGGCTCTCCGACCACTGCATAGTCCACCTTCTTCCGACATATATCCAGAAGCTAAAGTCTGCTAAGCCTGTTATCAAGTCTGTCAAAAACTGGTCAATCGAGGCAAAAACAAAGCTTCAGGCCTGCTTCGACTGCACTGACTGGATGGTGTTCGAAGCCTCTGCCTCTGACATAGATGAACTAGCGGATGCAGTCACATCCTACATCAGCTTCTGCGAGGACTTATGTGTACCAACCAAGCAAATCCGATCCTTTAACAACAACAAGCCATGGTTCGGTAGCAAGCTCAGGAAACTCCGCCGAGCCAAGGAGGAGGCATACAGCAGTGGGGACAGGACACAGTACAAAGAAGCCAGGAACTCCTTGACTCGGGGTATCAAACTCGCAAAAAGGGAATATACAAACAAGCTGACACACAACCTCACAGCAAAGGACCCTGCGGCAGTATGGAAGGCCATGCAAAACATCACAAATTACAAGAAAGCCCAAACACAGTCTGAAACCAGCCATGAACTTGCAGAAGACCTGAACAAGTTCTACTGCAGATTTGAGCAGGCCGTACCTCCCCCACTCCATCCCAAAGACCACCACACCCAGGCCCTCCACGTGGACCAAGGCGAGGTAGAAGCAGTACTCAAAAGAATAAAACCTAAGAAGGCTGCAGGACCAGATGGTGTGTCGCCATCCAGCCTTAGGACCTGTGCAGCTCAGCTCGCCCCCATCTTCACAACGATATTCAACTCCTCCCTGGACTTGTGCAAGGTTTCTGCCTGCTTCAAACGCTCTATCATCATCCCGGTCCCTAAGAAAACACCCACGAAGGACCTAAATGACTTCAGGCCAATTGCACTAACCTCAGTGGCCATGAAAGCATTTGAAAGACTAGTACTGAAGCACCTGAAAGAAGTGACAAACTCTCACCTTGACCCCATGCAGTTTGCCTACCGGGCGAACAGAAGTGTAGAGGATGCGGTCAACCTCGGGCTGCACCATATTTTGCAACACCTCGACCACCAAGGCACCTATGCAAGAGTCCTATTTGTGGACTTCAGCTCAGCATTTAATACTATCGTTCCCGGCATCCTGCAGCCAAAACTCCTCTCCTTAGGAGTCCCAGGACCAACATGCTCATGGATAGTGGACTTTCTAACAGCAAGGGAACAGGTGGTCAAAGCCGGCGCCTTCTCGTCCAGCACACGAACAATCAGTACTGGAGCCCCCCAAGGATGCGTCCTCTCCCCTCTGCTCTTCTCTCTCTACATGAATGACTGCACCTCAGCTGAGCAGTCAGTGAAAATCATCAAATTCGCAGATGACACCACTATTATCGGCCTAATCAAGGATGGTGACGAGACCGCGTACAGGCATGCAGTGGAGAAGCTGACACAGTGGTGCAGCAGCAACAACCTCGATCTAAACCCCACCAAAACAGTGGAGATGGTGGTCGACTACAGGAAAAAGCCAAATGCACTAGCCCCGCTAACAATAGCCAACGCAGTGGTGTCGCGGGTTGATTCCTTCAAATTCCTAGGGACAACCATGTCCAGTGACCTAAGATGGGGACTAAACATAACCACAAACATCAAAAAGGCCCAACAGCGCCTGTTCTTCCTGAGGCAACTCAGGAAATTCAACATCCCACAGGAGCTGCTGTGCATATTCTACACCGCCATCGTGGAGTCTGTCTTATGTTCCTCGATCACAATCTGGTACGGTGGCGCAAGCGAGAACGACAAACAAAAACTGCAGAGGGTAGTGAAGACTGCGGAAAGGATCATAGGGACCGACCTCCCCCCGATAAGGGATCTGTTCTCATCCAGGGTAAGGAAACGTGCTGAGAAGATCGCAAACGACAAGCTGCATCCTGGTCACAACCTGTTCGACATCCTACCATCCAGAAGACGGTTCAGGTCCATCCCTGTCAAAACGTCCAGATCAGCAAGAAGCTTCTTTCCGTTAGCCGTCCATCACCTGAACAATCCAATCAAAGCGAATGCAATCCCAATATCAACAGCCAAACAACGTGTCCCCACTTGGCGACCTGACCACCATAGTCGTAGCTAGAAATTAAATGCTTGTAATGTCTTTATGTAATATATGTAATGTCTCCCTCCCCCCTTTTCATCCCTGCTTGATGCTGCACTGTAATCCACAAAAAATTCCTAGTGTGCGCAAGCACACATGGCCAATAAAGTTGATTCTATTCTATTCTATTAACACAGATGTGTGTATAGCTTAACCAGCTTGTGGGGGAAATGCTGAGGGTTACCAGTACACCCTTTTAACCTGAACTGCCTTTATAAGGAGTTGGTTTAACACATATAAATGCTTAGGATTATTGAGTGCACAGTGTGACACACAAAGAGCGATTTTTAGCGCTGAAAACACTTGATTATCTGCGGCAGATGTCCCTCTAGGAAACCTCACCGCTGAGGAGTGTCTGGAAACAATAATGGAGCCGCAGGGAGAAGCAGGAAGCAGTGTTGGCACCCACAGAGCTCTCTCTCTGAGCAAGCCCCGCCCTCTGCAATGGAGCTGGGCTTTTTGCTAATATTTATACTGGCGCTGGCTGTCAGTATCGCCCGCCTGAACCGCGCTTTTTATGGAACTGCCCTGGTGGCCCAGGGACTGTCACCTAGCTTCCAGTGTGTGACGGGGGCTCTGCGCAGCCCCTGTGCAGAGATGCAGAGTCTGCCGCTGCCATCTTGCCGCAAAATGGAACCGGGGTACCCCCTGTGGGGACCCTGGTTTTTACTCACCACTGCATGCGGCATGCCCGGGATGACAACAACCCACTCAGGACAGTGGTCCTGGAGCAGGGACAGCTCGGTACCTGAAGAGGACTGCAACTTAACCCTTCTCCTGACTTCCCACGAAGCAGAAATGCTGTGAAGTCTAACACAGCAAACCCAAAATAATAAAAGAAAGTAAACTGAAGACAAACTCTCTGGAGCTCCAGCAGTGTGCATCCTCTTCTGAGGGCACATTTTTCTAAACTGGTTCACTGGGTGGGGATTCAGAGGGGAGGAGCCAGTACACCAAAGTTTTATATGTGCCTGTCTCCTGCGGATACCCTCTAATACCCAAGGTCTTAAGACGATTCCCAGTATCCCATAAAGATGATAGTGAAATGTACATATGAAAAACATGGCTGTCACATCATGCTAAATCAGGAAGAGCAAAGTAGTAAATGCAGCCAGCAAGACCTTGGAGTTTGGCTTCTACACAGACTGTATCTGATAAACGCATCTCATTACTGGCCCTTGTTATTGCGGCTTCAATATGTATGGCTTCCTGATTCACTGGAACCACACAGAGCACATATGAAGTGATCAGAGGTCTGACTGCTCCAAAACCACCCACTCTGTACCATGTGTTCATCTACTGCATCCCATCTGCCCTTTCAGGGGCATTCAAGGTGTGCAGATATTTACGACAGTCCGAAATATTGGCACATACTTATTCAATCTCGGCCACCTTTTTTGACATGCAGATTCGACTTTGTAAATAAAGTTGAATCGGCCTGATTAAAAACAGACACTAAATTGGGGACACTGGATTTTGACACAAAATACACGTGAATTGTCAAGTTTGTTGTAGGGATGGCCATTGATGGTTGCCATTAATGGCGATACTGCAACTAGCCATTGATAGAAATAAACTAGGTGATAGATGACCATCGATAGTCAAAGAAAATGGATGTAGGTAAAACTAACTGGCCCAATCAGAACATGGGGGTGGGGCTTCAAGGGTGTTGGGTTGGAGCTATGCTTAGTGTCTCACCTCGTTTTTGCTGTGCCATCAACTGAGGGAAACCACCTGGTTCCCCCCCATCGATGGCAAAAGTATTAAACATTGGCCATAAACCATCAATGATTTCGAATCATCAATGGACATCCCTAGTTTGTCTCAGATCCATGTGTTTTCTGACTATCGGAGATTAAATAGCTTTTGCTGATATTTCAGACTAAGACATATAGGCACACATTGAAAACCCCCTTCAATGCCATCTCCCTTCATATTTGATCTAATTTTGTACATAAAACCCTCTTTATCCTTATCCAACCTAAACCATTTTCCAGCACAGCTGACAGATTAGGTATACCCCTTTCACATTCCCAAAATAAACCAGTGTTATTGCCAGTTCAACCCAGGTCGAAGTGCGGTGTGAAAGCACCAAAGTGAAATACCCTGGGTTGAGCAGCCCAGCATTTCAACTCGCTATTAGGTAAGTAGACTATATAAATAGACAACAGTTCTTAAGCCAGACTAGAAAATGTTAGGTATACATTTACGTGAGTGTATTTACATGTATTTAATTTTGTCTTTTTATTAAAAAATTTAGGGGGGTATTCAATCACCGGCGGGAGATTGCCGCCGGGCTCTAGTCAATGCTTCCTTCCCCGACAGCATTGAGCAGGGTATCTCGGCAGAACGAGCCTGACTTCACAAGCTGTCGGGCTCATTCTGCCGAGAACGGTCGGGAAGTGACGAGCTGCTGGCTGCAGCTCGCCTCTTCCTGGCCATGCCTCCTTCTGGTCCCGCTGCAGGCGGGACATTGAATCCCGCCTGCGTGTTCTCGGTCGAGCTGACCGAGAACGGGACAAAATCACCCCCCTATGTGGGATGCAAATGTTTTCAAGCAGACAGCCACTAGAGGGTGCTTAATTGAGCAATTCAAACGTAGTTCCATTTGGCATGTCCGGCTGCCGGTGTCTGCCATTAAACTCGCTACCACGGGGTTGGCGAGCTGAAATGCGTAAAAACTAAACCGGTTGAGTACTTAAAAATGGGACTTTTGCGTTGCGTCCACTTGTTTGGACAGGTTAAGCCGCCACATCTAAACCCTGCTATAAAGGAGCATAAGATGCGCAAATAAAATCATCAACTAAATTATGCCCACACAAATTCTCGTCACTTTAAACATGAGCTTGGGTGCGAACAATTGAATATAGCCCAATGATTAACATGACAGCACTTGCTATGGTTTACATCAGACAATACAAATAAAATTAATTACAGGGGGAAATTTTTTTTTCGGTTTTAGTGCCCATTACATATGTTGCATGAGGTTTACGAAAAAAAATTGAGGTCCATTCCATTCATGCTTAATTGAGTCTCCCCCTAAAATTTCAAGGGTCTAACTTTCTTCTAAACCTTCCTATGCATTTAAACAGTGGGTGGGTGGGGTGTTGGATATTATTCCAACCCCGGACAATATTTCCAGCAGGGGGAAAGATTGTATGTTTTCATACCGACAATTAAGATGCATTAAGCCAGGCTTAATACATCTACCCCATTGTATCATTTGCATGTTGTCTAGAGTGTACCCAGCATAAAAAGCTTGTTGCAGTGAGATTAAATTGTCTGACAGTTCTGCTCATAGTATGTTTTAAGACAGGATACAGGAGTTCTCAAATGCCAAAAATGTAAGTCGTTTCCTAAACTCAATAATACATTATGTCCATTTATACTTTGTTGCATCAATACATTTTCCGTTCTTTGAATAACAAAGTATAATATTAACAGAAACAATTCATAGAAAAAAAATCATCAATATAAAACACTTTATGGGTGAGTTACTCACCTTAAGAATCCCCTCAGAGAAGGACAATGGAACAGTAGGGAGATGAGCAGACTGAGCTGTCATTGTAATGGGACTGGCTGTGTGGTGGGGAAGCATCTGTAATTGTGGGTAAGGTCTCACTACCACAGCCTCTTGTTTCTCATCACGAGGGGGAAGAACTGAATTACTATGAGTGTCACGTGACTGGACTTCCATTTCCCGTAAAGACTCATCACCTCCTACTAGAAAAAAAAGGTACAAAATGTTTATTAAAAAAAAATAAACAAAAAAAAAAAAACTGCCTCTAAAACATAGCAAATTACACACACAGCTAATGAAAGCTTATATAAATTTTATGTGAAAATATTTAGTCCAGTAATATTGACTGCATTTATGCAGAACACTACTGCACTGATGGAGCTGCAATGATTTTTTTTCATAGCACCTACTTTTAACACTAACTATGCTGCGTACACACTGGGTGATAAATCGTCTGTTTCAGTAGAACTGCCAACATAGCGCTGGTCCATCAGCCAGGATGTACAAGCTATATGTTTAAATGACATCGTTCAGACATAGGTCATTAGTCGTGCAACATCGTGCTATGTGCACAGGCGATGCGTCGACCACTATACACATGCTGCAGGAGCCAGCAGTGATTGACAGCTCAAGTGGGCGGACAAATGTAAATGCACCCGCCCAGTTGTGACATTAGACAGTATAGAAAACACACTGCCCAATCCATCCTGAGATATATGTGCACATCACTTGATCTGCAGATCTATCTATGAAGTCGAACCCAGCTTTGGAGTAGAGCTCAAGAACATATAAACATTAATGGACAAAAGTAGTCAGACGCCTGACCACTCCACCAACAGAGACTGTAATAACACACCTGTTGAGAAAGTTACATGCGAAACGCGATAAGGACTTTAACGTTGGAGTCGACACCTGCTTGTCCAACACCTGATTGTCTCCTCGGACTTCATAATCTTTATACCTTTCTATTCATACCATTGCAGCCACGATTCCTGACACATGCTACACCCCAGCCGAAGGGTAGAGTTTCTCCACACAGAATGGGATTTACTGACTGACTCACAATACAAGCTACATGCACAGCCCTGAAATAAGTATCTCTCTTCAGCAGACACACCCGGGTAACTGTACAGCTACAATATACAGCCGAGAAGTTAAGATACTGGTCCCGTTTCAGCTACATAAAGAACCTGGTAATTATGCCTACAAACAGGCAATTTGACTGAGCCTTGGCACCGCAGTGAGTACACTATATATTGACAATATTGTGGATACGGATACTAGTCACTTATACTCTTCTTAGACCATCCTAGTAGAGACAATCACATTTTATGCAACATGACACTGTTTTATCTTGTGTCACATTTCAAACTATAAATGTATAGATACAATTGTATAATCTTATGATTTATATAGATATTGCTGAATACCATTATTTATTATTTACCCTGTTGTCCATTGTCATCTTAGAATAGCAATAACTTTATATATATATACATACATATATAGTGTTCCCGTTAGGCTTCTTTCACGGGGCGCTGCGCCCTGCCCCTTTCAATCCTGCTAAATTCCGCCCTGCCCTTTTTGGCGCGCCCTGCATAGTAATATGCGCTGCAACTATTGTCTCCCCGGCCGTGACACTCGGCTCAGCTCCGTCCTGTCCTGTGTCCAGCTCTTCTGGGCAGCATGCACCCTCCCCCCTAGCAAGAGGTGAGCGGTGTGTCAGCGCGGCAGGGGAGGGTGCATGCTGCCCAGAAGAGCTTGACACAGGACAGGAGCTGAGCGGAGTGTCACAGCCGGGGAGACAGACATATTACAGCCATCAACAGTGAATGTACTATAGCTATAGCTGCACGTGGTGAGACAGAGACGCTGTGTCCAAATACCAGCTCAAGTAGTAAATATGTCCCAGTGAGAGGTAACGGGACTGAAGCCCCGACGGCAGGCTCATAACTCACAACAAACTAGGGAACGAACAGTGTCAAGTCTGCTATGACCAATGATATATGTAACACAGATAAAGTATATGAAGCCTATAATAACAATGTAACAGCAACGGGGAATCTGTGCATATAAATCAGATGTAAATACCGGCGGATAAACGGTTATAGCTGCGATAGACAGCATAACAGCGTCAGTTGCAGCAGGGATCCTTACACTGACATAAAAACAGTGAATGTGTCTTAACTGCATGAGGCGAGACTAAAACGCAGATAACAGTGCTTATATCTCTGTAAATAAACATACAACAATATACAGTGTGTTTCTGATGCAATAAATATTAGAACTGGGAATTTATTCACTGCCAGAAAGAGAGAAATCACTATTAAAACTATATATGGTACTCCCCACATGCAATATATAGCAAGCAATAAAGTGCATGATCTGCCAGAACCCATATAGGGAACAACACAGCTTTATATTCTAACGTGGTATAAAAGGGAGGCGAAATATAATTCCCTTTCTCTCTTCATATTACAACCATGCCTCCTTCCCCTGCCTAGCTGACACGCCGCTCAGCACCTTATGTAAGCGCCTGTCAGCGCTATTATAAGCAGCCTGGCCTGCCTCCTTCCCCTGCCGAGCTGACACACTGCTCACCTCTTGCTACAGTATGTGAGCGGTTGTCAGCTATTACAATCATCATGCCTCTTCCCCCCCCTGCCTAGCTGACACCACGCCGTTCACCTCTTGCTATGTGAACGGCTGTCAGCTATTACAAGCAGGAGACCCAGGGCCGGGCAGGAGAAGCCCTGCACTGGCAAAGAGAAGGAGAGTCGGCGCCGGGTGCGGAGACAGGAGACCCTGCCCCAGGAAGAGAAACCCTGCACTGCTGTTGGTGGGAGAGGGAGATCCAGCACCGTGGAGTGGAGTGCGCTGCTGCCAATGAGAAGAGGAAGGTACACTAGACATTCAAAGTGTCACTATGCTTTCAAACCCCTGCTCAACCTTCTGCTCCCACTCCTCTCGCCATGTGTGCCCCTACCCACGTGTTCCTCTGTCCCTTCAATGTGTGCCTCTGCCCCTGCCTGTGTGTTCCTCTGTCCCTGCCCATCTGAGCCTATGCTCAGATATCCCTGCCGTGTGTGCCCCTGCCTATATGTGCCTCTGTCTCTCCCCATGTGTGCCTGTCTCCCTGCCCATCTGTGCCCCTGTCCCTGTGTGCCAATGCATGCCTCTCTCCGTGTCCCCAAATTTTGGCTCAGTCTGTGTGAGGGTATGTAAAGTTTGGCTCAACCGTGTGGCAAAACGTGAATTTTTTCCTTAATCTGGGTGGCATGACGTGAATTTTGGCTCAATCCTGGTGGCTTGACGTGAATTTTTGCTCATTACGGGTGGCATGATGTGAATTTTGACTCAATATATGTTGCATAATGTGAATTTTTGCTCTGTCCGGGTGGCATGATGTGAATTCTGGCTCAGTCCGGGTACCAGGATGTGAATTTTGGTTCAGTCCGGGTACCAGGATGTGAATTTTGGCTCAGTCCGGGTACCAGGATGTGAATTTTGGCTCAGTCCGGGTACCAGGATGTGAATTTTTGGCTCAGTTTGGGCACCAGGATGTAAATTTTAGCTCAGTCTGGGTACCAAGGTGTGAATTTTGGCTCTGTCCGGGTACCAAGAAGGGGATTTTTGCCTCAGTTTGGGTACCAGGATGTGAATTTTGACTCAATCCAGGTGGCAGGAGGTGAATTTTGGCACTCTAATTTTGGCATAAAGGTGCCCATACACAGAGCGATCCTTTTTTGCGAGGCGATGGGCAGTCCCTCGCTTCGCACAGCACAAAAAGTATGTGCTGCATGTACTTTTTGAACTAGATTGCATCTAGCTCAAAATGCACGCTGCTTTAGCACACATCGCATACATTTTTAACTAGATGCGATGTGATCTAGTTTGAAATGCATGGAGCACATCGCTCCATTTATGGGCACCTTAAACTGAATTTTGGCTGATTCCGTGTGGCATAATGTTTATGGGGCAAGTATAAGGGGGTCTGCTATTGTGTTGCATACTGTACATAAGAGAACATGGCATGGCACACTACACTCAAGGACACGTCCCATTTTAGGTGGCCACGCCCCCTTTTTCTGCAGCGAGCGCGCCTTAGGCGCGCACATTACCCCAACCTTCACTTTTAGATACCCCCACTTTAAAATTTCCACTTCGACCACTGTCTATATAGATATCTATCTATCTGTCGCATAGTTTTGCCCTTTAAAATTAAAATGTGCCTTCCTGACTGAAAAATGTGCCCTCACGATTGAAAAATGTGCCCTCCCCGTGGTCAGCACCCTGCCCAAAAAAATTTCTAGAGTGAACACTATTAAGCTTTCCCTGTTCTTTTTGTTGACTTCATTTATTTTATATTAATTGTCACTAGTATGTTGTTGATCCTGTAAGGATTGTCCGTTTAATATGTTTTATGCATAAAAAAAAAAAAAGCATTCAGTAACTTAAGTAGACTATTCCCAGCATGACCCTCTCCAGGAGGGACA
Organism: Crinia signifera; assembly: GCF_055691185.1. Classification (NCBI taxonomy): domain Eukaryota; kingdom Metazoa; phylum Chordata; class Amphibia; order Anura; family Myobatrachidae; genus Crinia; species Crinia signifera. The sequence goes on from NC_139219.1 coordinate 275,489,154, forward strand.
GAGTACTCTATTCCTGGTCTTCAATCTTAATTTATGATTCCCATTTTTTTTTGTCAGTTTTACATATAACTTTTTAAAGGTGAAACTAAGAATAGATGAACAAATTGTAAAAAAAAAAAAAAAAAAAAAAAAAAATGAAATGCGCGAGGAAACAATACTAAAAAAAAGTGTATATATATATATATATATATATATATATATATATATATATATATATATATATATATATATATATATATATATATATATATATATATATATATATATATATATATATATATATATATATATATATATAGACTTCTGTGGGGTAATGACGCGGCACTCCAAACTTGTAAATTTCCAATTTCTTTATTGAGACAAACAGCAACGTTTCAATGCAGGTGCATTTTCATCAGGCTCATCATGAGCCTGATGAAAATGCACCTGCATTGAAACGTTGCTGTTTGTCTCAATAAAGAAATTGGAAATTTACAAGTTTGGAGTGCCGCGTCATTACCCCACAGAAGTCTACATTAAAAGGACGAAGGCAACCAACCAGCAGTTTATTTGGAGGTCGTGCCCGGCCAAACAAACAAACAAACATATATATATATATATATATATATATATATATATATATATATATATATATATATATATATATATATATATATATATATATATATATATATATATATAGTTTACTTTAGGTGCAGAGCGGCAATCAGTGAGAATGGCATATTTAAAGATTCTGTATAACTGGTTAATGGGACGGTGCTAGCTGATACACTTGTCGGGAGACCGGTCTGGACTGTTTATACAAGTTTTTTTTATCGATAGATAGTGCTGCGCTCTTCTCCTCTATGTGTGCTACCCACAGTAGCTCTTGACTTCACTGCCACAAGCGATTAACACACTCCGCATTCCAGAGAAACATTAATCTATCCCATCACCCCAATTGTTACCCCAAACAACCACTGCCATTATTATTATTGTCACTGTGTCATATTATAACTTGTAATATGCATTTGTATTCAATCACGTGTGGATTAATATATGTCTAATTATATTTATGTGCATGTCTCACTAAGTAAAAAATGATCACACATTAAGTAAGTCCCTACTCATCATTACTGCACACAGGAGGAGCAGAGCGCAGCACTACCTATCGATATAAAACTTATATTTAAAGATTCAATGCCAGTTACAGTAGTGATACATCACATAAAAGCTTGCTCTTCAAAATGAAATATACCCTCACATTGCACCTACAATGAAGACTAATTTAAAAGTTATTTACAATGTATTGCTCATACAAAAATTAATCTAGTATTAATTACACAGTGTTTCCTACCCTTAGTCCTCGAAGCAAACGAACAGTCCAGGGACTAAAAGGAATAGCATCTTAGTTGCCGTAGAAACAAAATTGTGTGAGTCTGACCGTACATCAAAAGCAGCAATCATTTACAAGGTAAAATAAATAAATATGGTTTTGCCTTGTAAAGATTGCTGCTTTAAAAATATATAAAATAAAAAACAACCTGTCAACTCGGAGGTTATTACATTTAGCCAAAAATGTTACTGATATCCATGCTTATGCACAAATCGGTAAACCAAAATAACTGAGGTACTAATTAAATCATATGTACTCAAGTATGGCTATCCCCAAAACCTGGACTAATGCACATTGAGAAGAGTAATTAAGAAACCCTGTTTTAAAAAAAAAGTAGAAAGTTGGCTGATGTGCAACAACAATGCAAGTATTTAGACAACATATGCACTAGACTACATTACCTGTCCCTTGGATATTCTGCCCCATAGCAGTTCCTCCACTCAAAACCTGTGGTGAGGCAATAGGAGCCCCTTGACGGGGAAACTGTTGTGAACTCATGTCCTCCTGACAAGCAGAAATGGTCATTAAAACATACGCTCCAGGAATACCAAAAGCATTTTTTCCCATTTTCAAACATTTCAGAAATAATGGGGCAGATAAACAGGAGTAAGGTGGCCAATCCCAGGAACTGGCCCCAAAATTGCCGGGATTTGAATCCGGGGAATTAGACTAATGATGGGAAGCATCTGAGCACTTGCTCAAATGCCGCACCGCCAGAATTTCCTGGACCCTCTGTTGGTCCTGCCAGCACACTCAGGGTCGCACCGCCCATGTATGTTCATGTGTGGGGAAGTTATTTATTTTTTATTATTGGGGAAGCCAATCCCAGGAATTTAGTATTTTTCTATCACAAATCCCGGGATTTAAAAAAATGCCCCAGGTTTCCCTATAGACAAGGTGGTTTAAGAGTAATAAATGTCATGCCAATCAGTTCATGACTGTCATGTTATAGGCTTTGTTTGAAAATAGCAGTTAGGAGCTGTTTGGCTGGACATTTATCACTCTGTATCCCACTCGCGGTTATCTCTTTTTAATCCTTAACACATATGCCCAACTGTAAATTGTCAACATACATGTGATAAGACTTCATGGAAAGTATTTGTGTAGATTAACACATAAGAACATGTAAAAGTAAAGAATGACTTAAAAAAAATAAAAGTAAAATAAATTGTTCTATAGTCAAAACAAAAAGCAGCTTACATTGAAGTCATGAGTGATTTTCAATGTAGGGATTACAACAATAAATATTACTAAACTGTAATAATTATTGAAGAACATGCCTTCTGTATAAAACACACCCTACAATAAATATTGACCGTGGCACCATCTTACCCCAGCAATTCACGTGATAAAACATTGTCATTGTAAATCAGTTGAAAGACCATATGGAATCACCATACCCCAATTGTGATCTCCTGTGGCCAACAGACTGTACACTATCTCAAAGGCGAGCAACATCCCCCAAAACGGCCATATTCAGATTGGCAGTCAGGCTGCATCCATACTACAGAAATGTTTTAGCATTTTGAAACAAACAAAAAGCACCCCACATACACATCAGTTACAAAAGCACTTGTTACTCAGGACACACACACACAAACCCCCCCCCCCCACCCCGCAGAATGCCAGCTGACTTGCCCGGCTGTGGAGGTGGCAGCGATAACAGGTGCAGGGGGAGATGTACGCAGCAGCCCCTAATTCCAGCTGTCACAAGTGGCTGTAGTACAGAGCGCTAAAGTAACATGGCGGGATCACATACATACGATGCGGGGGTGCTAGGCACAGTGCACCAGAGTTCGTGGTGGCGCCGCTTCCTCCCTACAGACCAGTTCCAACCCGACCGCTGATTACTCCGTTCTCACTTTCGGTTTCCGGTTCCGGTCTTTCTCTCTTCTCATCAGTCTGACTGACCCGCGCTCCGCCATCCCTCACGTGATCCGGCGTTCGCCAACCAGCGGCAGCCGGCATGTCTGCACGTGACGCCTGGGTGCTTGGTTGTGTTTTTTTTTTCTTCCTTCGGTTAAACTTTATTACCAGGCAGGCACTACCAAAAACACAGACGTGTTTGCCTACAGTACCATATATATATGGAAATAAACCTCCGTCTTTTGCTCAAATATATACTTCGTAGAACAAATCAAGCAGCAGCATAGGGCTGCAGTACAGGACGTATGATAGTGAAATGCTTGTGATCACACGATTTGCTTAAGAAGGGACGTAACCAGTGCATTCTGACAGCTGCACAGGGACCATTATAATATGAGACCTAAATATGCTAAGTGGATGTGTTTATTATAGCTACCAATAGGTTTACAGCTATTTTTAATCGAGTCACCATACCCTCCCACATCTGAAGTCAAGAAATCGGTACACATTCAAAAAGGGGGCGTGGTCACACCCCCTTTCTGAATGTGTATTGATGTATACAAATTACATTTTTCCCATATTTACAGTTATTTTACATACTGTAGATGTGGGATCAGGCCGCCGCTCCTAATCCCTCTACAGACGCGGCTCTGCTGCACTGTATTGTCCACTGTCCGGCTATATCGGCGGTGCATGCACCGGCCGGGCGTCCTTTACCACGCCATAGTGGACAGCAACGACAGCCCTGCAGGAGGAGGTCCACGAGCTGCATGCTGATGTCATGACATGGCTCGACGCATGCTGCTGGCTGCCGTACCCGGACCGCGGCGCACAGCAGCAGGTACAGGACAGGTGCTTCACTGCTGGGCAATATGAACTGTTTACACCCCTGCTGGGCCCAATCCTACCAGTGGAGCGGCTGCCATGTTAGTCAGAATTGGGAGAATTCGGTACAATCGGTACACTAATTTCTAGCCGGTACAGACCATTAAAAAACAGTACTTTACCGGCTAAATCGGTACACTTGGAGGGTATGGGACACCAGAGAGGTGTCTTAGAACTGTGAGTGTTCTAGCAATCATTCGATGGTCGGCTACCATCACATGATTTCCTCCCTGCATGCAAGCTGCGAAAGTATGTTTATGCTAAATATCCATTTGCACGCGTGTGGAGGGTGGGTGGGCGGATGGCGTTAAAATGACATGCAAAGCTGCGAAATTCGCAGCTATATGTGTCAACCAGAATAAGGGCCATAGTCAGAATAAGGGCCATCCCTCCTGTTGGGCGGAGAACGCAGTTGAGTAAGGCGCCATAGTATTCGTACTGTGCGCTGCTGCTCACGGTAACAGGGACAGCCACCAGCTGGGAGAAAACTGTGACAGCCGGGCAGCCACCACTGCTGCTCCAGATTTGCTGCCGGACTGCGAGCTCTGATTGGCTGGTGAGCCGGCACGAGATTTGAAATAGCCGCGGACTTGCTCTTTATACAGCCAGGCTGCTCATTGCTCTTGCCTGGCTATCACTGCTCTCTGCCCAGCAGCCCACAAATAAATCTACAGTACAATCTGTATATGCTGCTACTGATCCTTGTTTACAAGGTGGTGTATAGATCAGGGTTGCCGACTCTCCCGGAATGTCCGTGAGACTCCCGGAATTCTGGGATATCTCACGGACTCCCGGAAGAGGGTCCCTTTCTCCCGCAGAAGCCCCTTCGCTTCCGCGATGCGGGCTGCGCATGCGCTAGTTACCGGCGATGATGTCATCTCGCTGGCAGCAGCGTCGCACTGACACTACCAGATTACGGAGAGACTGCGGCTGCGCATGCGCGTTACCGGCAATGACGTCATCACGCTGGCGGCAGCGTCGCACTTACTATTCCAGACTGTGAAGGGACTGCAGCTGCGCGTGTAACCTGGAATGGGCATGGGCCGGCCCCATGCAGCTTCTGCACAGACCCAGGTACAAAGTAGGGCTCCTCTCTGCCCTGCGCCTACTCTCTCCATATTATTCAGGGTACACTTGCGCTCCACCTTCCTCATGCAGTGCTGCAGGATGCACAAGGTTCTCCCCAGGCAGTGCGCTCTCCTTTGTCAGGATGCCTGCAGGGAGCAGCGCATCGTCTGTGTTCTGCAGACCATCACTGGCCCTCTGAGGGACGTGCAGGGGGGTACACAGCTGTTGCATTGTGCTGCAGCTGCTCTGCATCAGATACATCTGTGGGGAAGCCACCCACATAGGGTTGCACCCCTTCTCTGTCTTACACATCTGGCAGGTGCACATCCCCTACATTGCTCTGCATCTCTATCTGGGACATGTGCAGGGCAGCCCACCTCCAAACGCGACAGCACCCCTTCCTCTGCGACAGGTCGCTGTACAGTTCTCCTTTGGGCTGCAAGGCCACATCCCTGCATGCAGGAGACCCTGCCTGCACGCAGCCATCTGCAGGGACACCCTTAACCTCTGTCACCTCCTGTACATGGGTTGCTGGAGCCGGCCCAGGAATGCTGCCCTCTCCTGAAGTTACAGGTCCTGCTTCCCGGCTGTGCCGGCTCTCTTCCGTGCCTGCTCCGGACTGCCCCCTGGTGATGCAAGGCCCGCCCCCTGGTGACGCAAGGCCCGCCCCTTGGTAACGCAAGGCCCGCCCCCTGGCTTTTACTTTTTCTCCCTGAAATGAATTTTCAAAAGTAGGCAACCCTGGTATAGATTCTGCATAGTATAGATTAGAGATGAGCGGGTCCGGATCCCCGAGATCCGTCAGATCCGAATATCGGGGATCCGGACCAGGGCCCTTATTCTGATCGGTGCGGACTTTTCCGAATTCTTTCGGATGGCGTTTTTTAGCCGTCTGCGCATGCGTGGGGAACGCGACGCTCATGTGCCACGCATGGTCTCCGTACTTGTTCTCATTAATACCGTACAGAAATGTGCACCGCAATCACTCGGGCAATATGGGTGTGTTATGGGCGTCATGCGGAATGACACAGGGGCGTAGTTTCAAAGTGGGCTAAACTGGGCGGAAACATGGGCGGACACGGGGGAGTACACATATTTGGGTAGGCGTGCATTCGGACAGCACGCCGAATGCACGCGAACAAAAAGGGTAGAAATGTGCGGTGTCCAAAAGGCTACTATTGCTTTGCGGACACCACTCGGTCATGCGCTAGGCAATCGGAACGCCTAATCAGGACGGACGCACCTCAACCAATGTCACCTGAACCCAATACAATCACATACTTTACCCATGACTTGTTAATTACACGCTTCTCACTGCTACAATTGGAAGCATTGCAGCTTAAAGGGCACATTACATGCTGCACTTGTCACACACTTTTACACTGCAAATAATCCACACAACTTAATATTAATAATACTAATACACATGGCACTTCTGCATGTATCAATTAATACAGACATTTGGGGGGCCAAAATAACATTTATTAAAGACACTTTGCCAAAAATTTAAAAAACATCAAAAATAAAATGGAACCATAACAGGAATAAAAGGAAATAATATAGAATAAATAGCCACAGCAGAATCATTAGGAACACATCAGGTGGCTTCACAACAAAAGTACAGCACCAACACTTCAAGTACAGCACACAGTAATGGTAGCCGAAACAGGGCAACAGGGGAACCAAACATGACATTTGAACCGCAGGCAAATGTGGTGACCCTCGGCACGGATTTTGACACAGGATGCTGACACACACAGCTCAATGGAAGATTTGGGAAGACATAACGGTGGAGATTAATGGGGACACAAGTTCATTTGCGGGCACGTTTGCCCCTGGCAGGCTCCTTGCCACGTGCAGCAGCTCTCCGGCCTCGCCCACGGCCAGAGTCAGATGGTGGCTCACGTGGAGCACATGCTGGGGAGGGGGTGGATCTTCTTCCCCCTCTGGCAGCAGGGAGTGATGAAGTTGGTAAAGCACCAGAAGCGGGTGACATTAGGACCCTATTGGTGGTAACTAGCTCCACCATAAGTTCATTATGGCGGAGGAGGAGGTCATTTTGCCGCAGGGCTTGATCAGCCAGCACCTGCAGGCTAGCAGCAATAGATTGCTGGCTGGCACTCATAGCCTGCAGGCTCGCAGCAATACTCTGCTGGCTGCTGGTCAAACCCTGCAGCACCTCCTCGGTCCTACGCACCCGCTCCAATGCCGAGTCTCCCTGCTGCACAATACTATCTATCACACTGCCCCACGTGGACAATTCAGCCGCGGACAATCCCTGCTGCTGCTGCACGGGCCTGCTACTGGGGCCAGGTGGCACAGACTCCACAACCTCCTCAAGAGAATCTTGACCAAGCGGTGGGGATGCTGTTGAACGAGAAATTACCAATTACCACACATTCCATGCCAAATTTAAAACAGCTACTTATGGCCTGGCAAATAATTACCTTCAAGCGTAGAAGCCATCACTTCCGCTGGGGACTCGCTGTCTATAGTGCTCACCCCCCGGACCTCCTCCACTGCTATGCAGCACTGGGCCATCTCTTCCAGGGGGGTGAGCTCCAGCTTAGATGGCATGGGGCCAGCCCCAGAGGTGTGGCTGTGTTCCCACCGCTGGGTCAATTTCTTCTTGAGGTTGCCTTTGAAGTCGTGCCACCTGCAATCAAAGTGTACATATTAATACATGTAACTCCTCATGTTTGCTGTAGCACCCATTGCAATCTGAAACATAATACAACATGTGCCTACTGACAACAAACTTACATTATATTCATATTTAAACCCAACCCTTAGAAGATACAACAACAGTCCCCCTCCAATAACTATCAATTCAATGTCATGGCCAACATGTCTGTGCCTCCAAGCAACGTGAACACCCATTGACCAACTCCATCTAATATTTAATGTAAACATTACTGGACTTGTACCACTCAAATGTAACACACATCTACTTGCCTCTTCTTAACGTGCTCCGTCTGACGAACTTGTGGAGCCACTGCATTAATCTCCGCCGTTATCTCCTCCCAGATCTTCCATCTCCTTGTGTGTGTCAACTTCACCGCTGGGCACTCAATTAAATCACGTGCCCGGGTCACCAGGATGTCAAGCTCCTGCGGTTCATATGCCATGTTTCTTGTGGTTGGTTCCTCTGTTGCCCCACTGCGGCCACGGGCACGGCCACTGGCACGGGCACGGGCACTGCCACGGCCACCGGTTGCTGTACCTGAAGTGCTGGGCTGGCTACTCTGTTGGGAAGCCACCTGCTGTGTTCCCAATGATTCTGCTGATGCTGAGGATGGCCCAGCTGCTGATTGGCCTGATGTTGATGGGCCATCTGGGTGCTCTGGGTTGAGGGGGACATAGGTGGTGTTGGCCTCCATGCGGGATAAGAGATTCTGCACCACCTGGTCTTCCTCTGACTCTGAGCCTGGCATGTTTGCAACAAGTGTTTGCCTTTCTAGGACAACTTTAAATACTATTTCTGTAATTGGCGTTAATCAGCTGCAACCTGCGTTCCGTACGCCAGCGTCAACCGTGCGGCGCATACGGCCCGCCCCTTGGTGTTGAAAAATATTTCAAAAAAACCTGGCAAACTCAGTAAGTGTGATTTATTAGCTACATGCAGATTCCAACACCAATGACCAAATAAAACTGAGGTCAGACATGACATGTATATTTGAATGTACTTCTGTACTGTGCACTTGTTTGCTATGTAGTACAACTGACACTACCCATTCCATATGTCAATCCAGTCCACCACTTAGCCACAAGTAATCAGTGCTAGCATCCAAATCACATGTGAAAGCACTCCAAATTCAGGCTGGATTCTAGCTACTTTTCATTCCACCTCTGTAGTATGGGCCAGTAGAAGGTAAGTGTACACATGGCAGCATGGTCTAATTTTGGGAAAAGGTCTGCCACTATTTGCTATGTTTCTGCTGCATAGCTTTCATTATAAATTAGCTGTTTAGTACCTTGTTGAGTTAGGTGTAAGTGTCTAGTGATGCACACTATTTCACCTGTTGCTTATACCCATGTTTGGTGAATGTTATAGATTAGATAGAATGTGTTTCCATCTTATTTTACACTGTTTAGGATGGGTGTGCGATGCAATGGGTTAGCCGTCTGTTCGGGCGCATACACGCTGTTAGTGTAAAAATGAACAATAAAGTTAATACCAAATATCACTCTGACCAACCAATGACAGCACATGATTGTTTGATTTGTGCCATTGCTAAAATGGCTGCCTACCAGCGAGCACAGCCCTTCTCCACTGCGGAGCTGATGTCGCTGGTGGCAGTGATGGAGCGCAGACTGGGGCAGGCAGGCCCCTTCATAACCAATAGGGACAAGCGCCGGGCATATGTTGCGGCCCGGCGCCGCATATTCGCCCGCACTCATGTGCGGAGGACCATCGCCCAACTGGAGAGGCGATGGTCCGACCTGCGGAGGCGGGAGCCGGAGCGTCTGCAGGCTCTGAGGCGGCGTCTGCAGCGCTGTAAGTATTTTCGCAAAATACCAATAAATTACAGTGGCCAGGATTCGGTCTGCTTCAAAAGTGTTAAAATGGAGAGTAACAAACAGGCAGACAATCAGCTCCTACCTGGCATTTTGCAACTACAGTCTGTGACATGACAGGAAGGATCTGATTGGCTGCGTGTTTATCACTCTACATTGTATCACTTTTGAAGGCTAGTGCATCTAGGCCAGTGAGTGTTTGCATTTTCACATTATTTAATATTAATATTACATGAGGTCAATTGGGTGTTGATGACATAGAAAACCCATATACTATATTTGTGATATATAACACATATATCATGTGGTTATGATATGTACTTGTTATAGTAATTTCAATGTCAAATGACACTCACCCATTTTGTTTGTTTAACCCACAGCGCGGGAGAGAGCCAGACAGGCACGTCAGGAGGCCCAGGAGGTGGGCAGTGAGGAGGCCAGACAGGAGGTGGCCATTGAGGAGGCCAGACAGGAGGTGGCCATTGAGGAGGCCACACAGGCCCAGGAGGTCGTGACAGAGGAGGACACGGAGGAGGCCCAGGAGGTCGAAGTGGAGGAGGAGGAGGTGTCCCTACCCCTCCACGATGTGCCACCACCTCCCAATGTGGAGGATGAGGACCTGGTGGAGCTGCATGCCAGGGGTAAGTAGACATAATGCTTCATTACTGAGTTAGGTACAGTTTGTTATGTCGCACAGCTGATTCAATTTTCCTATAATATAGTAAAGAGTAGTCCCAAAAAATAGGAAACAACAGACACACTTTGGTCTTATAGGGCCATGCTGCAAACGTGCAATCTGGATGCTCATGTAGGTGATGAGTGTTTATTTATGGAGGCTCTTTGTATAGAAGCAACAATAAAACATCAATGGATTATGGGCAGGCCTGATTTATACTGGAGTCCCAAGTGGGCAGTTTGCATGGGCACCCCTCTAGCCAGTGTGCCCGTGTTGTTGTCATGTATTTTTGAAAGGTATTATGTATGATGAATTGACCTTAAAAATTGTTTGGTGTATGGAAGCGGATTAGTGCTGCACTTTCATCTATCTGGCAAATGTGACAAGGAATCCTAAAGTAATGGGAAGAGGTAGTAGCCTAGCATTTTCCAGTGGTATCTATTCTATCTATTCTATCTATCTATCTATTCTATCTATCTATCATGCAGTTTAGCTATTAAGCAGTAACATGCAGGTATATATGTATGGGTAAATGTGGCATGTTGTAGTGGGTGTATGTTTTGAGTTGAGTGAGGAGTCTTTGGCCAGGACAACTGTGAGTGATCCTCAAGTGTGGTTGTGTTTTTGATATATAGATTGTGAAATGTATATGTCACACAAGTGTGTGTGTGTGGTGGCAGCATCATGATCATATATTTGATGACATTACATACAAGAGTGGCTAAGGCTTTTTTTGTATGTATGATTTCTCATGGTGTAGGTACTTAGGATTGACTGTACAAGGTGTACGTGAGTAGCATAATTAATGTTGTACCCCCTTTCTCATGCACACAGATTACCAGGAGCCACCCCAGGGAGTAAGAGGGGCTCTCATGAGCTTAAGGGAGGACCTGAGGCGGATGACCGCTCATGTGGAGGACCTCTGTGTCCTGCTGCTGGACTGATGTTGGTCCATTTTATTTTATTTTTGTAATAAAAGTTTGCCGTTGTTTAAGAAGTTGTCTGTGTGTTATTTTAGTATTTAACATTAAAAGTACAAAAAGCATTTAAAACACAAACATGTGGATGTTTAGATATGTACAGAGCAAAAGGGAAGATTACATTTTTATTGACATAGGGAATGTTAGGGTTAATGTATAGTGCTTGTAAGTGTTTAAGGATCAATTAGCTAAATAACAGATGACCAGGAGCAACAATCTGTTCTCAAAGTGGTTTGATAATTGCATAAGTGTGTCATGTGATCTATTTGGGAACTCAGATAACAGTAGTCTGTTTTTTTGCGGAAGTACACCGCATCTGTGCGTAGTGGCCGGTTCGCGTCCGTTCTGACGCGGGAAGGCCGTGCATACGCGGTCAGACCGTGCAGAATCTGAGTGTTTCCCCCGCACACGCATGGTTTGTATGTCGTCCGTAAACACGCCCTGTTCCTAAAGAGTGAGACCATCCGAATGCGGAGGACACGTGGGCGGGATCTTATAAAAGACGCACGCGCGCCCCGCCATCTTCACTCCAATCTTGGAGAGGGAAGAGGGTGGTTGGGAAGCTCTGTGTGCTCCGTGCTGTGCCCTGTGCCATGTGCTGTGCTCCGATCCGTGACCTGACCTGTGCCCTCACTGCCCTGTGTTGTAGACTTGAGAGTCAGTGACTGTTTATAGGCCTGAGCCCTGTAGTGTGATTTAACTAACTAGGTGCTGCAGTGCTCACACGCAGGGGCTGCAGTGTCCACTGTCCAGGGGCTGTCCTGTGGCCCGTGCCCTGTTGTGATTTATTTAGCCCTAGGCCCTGTGTTGTGATTTATTTAGCCCTGAACCCTGTGTTTTTTGTGATTTAACTAACTAACTCAGTGCTGCAGTGCTCACATGCAGGGGCTGCAGTGCTGCTGAGTAGTACACTGTGTACAGGGGCTGCAGTAATACAAGGGGCTGTGTCCAGTGTGACGGCCTATATCTTATCCATTGTCCAGTGTCACGAGTCACTCACGACATATATCCTGTGTCCTGTCCTGTGTGACGACTGACGACATGTCCTGTGTCCAGTGTGACGACATATATCATGTGTCCAGTGTGACGACATCTATCCAGTGTCCAGTGTGACGACAATATATCCTGTGTCCAGTGTCACAAGTCACAACACATCCTGTGTCCAGTGTGACATGTAATGTGTGCCGGCATATATCCTGTGTCCAGCGTGACATATATCCAGTGTCCAGTGTGACGACATATATCCTGTGTCCAGTGTGACGACATATATCCTGTGTCCAGTGTGACGACATATATCCTGTGTCCAGTGTGACGACATATATCCAGTGGCCAGTGTGATGACAATATATCCAGTGTCACAAGTCACAACATATATCCTGTGTCCAGTGTGACATGTAATGTGTGCCGGCATATATCCTGTGTCCAGCGTGACATATATCCAGTGTCCAGTGTGACGACATATATCCAGTGTCCAGTGTGACGACATGTGTCCAGTGTGACGACATATATCCTGTGTCCAGTGTGACGACATATATCCAGTGGCCAGTGTGACGACAATATATCCTGTGTCCAGTGTTACAAGTCACAACATATATCCAGTGTCCAGTGTGACATGCAATGTGTGCCGGCATATATCCTGTGTCCAGCGTGACATATATCCATTGTCCAGTGTGACGACATATATCCTGTGTCCACTGTGACGACATATATCCAGTGTCCAGTGTGACTACATATATCCTGTGTCCAGTGTGACGACATATATCCAGTGTCCAGTGTGACGACATATATCCTGTGTCCAGTGTGACGACATGTGGCCAGTGTGACGACAATATATCCTGTGTCCAGTGTCACAAGTCACAACATATATCCTGTGTCCAGTGTGACATGTAATGTGTGCCGGCATATATCCTGTGTCCAGCGTGACATATATCCATTGTCCAGTGTGACGACATATATCCTGTGTCCACTGTGACGACATATATCCAGTGTCCAGTGTGACGACATATATCCTGTGTCCAGTGTGACGACATATATCCTGTGTCCAGTGTGACGACATATATCCTGTGTCCAGTGTGACGACATATATCCTGTGTCCAGTGTGACGACATATATCCAGTGGCCAGTGTGACGACATATATCCTGTGTCCAGTGTGACGACATATATTCTGTGTCCAGTGTGACAACATATATCCTGTGTCCAGTGTGACGACATATAGCCTGTGTCCAGTGTGACGACATATATCCTGTGTCCACTGTGACGACATATATCCATTGTCCAGTGTGACGACATATATCCAGTGTCCAGTGTGACGACATATATCCAGTGTCCAGTGTGACGACATATATCCAGTGTCCAGTGTGACGACATATATCCATTGTCCAGTGTGACGACATATATCCAGTGTCCAGTGTGACGACATATATCCTGTGTCCAGTGTGACGACATATATCCTGTGTCCAGTGTGACGACATATATCCTGTGCCCAGTGTGACAACATATATCCTGTGTCTAGTGTGACGACATATATCCTGTGTCCAGTGTGACGACATATATCCTGTGTCCAGTGTGACGACATATAGCCTGTGTCCAGTGTGACGACATAAATCCTGTGTCCACTGTGACGACATATATCCATTGTCCAGTGTGACGACATATATCCATTGTCCAGTGTGACGACATATATCCCGTGTCCAGTGTGACGACATATATCCAGTCTCCAGTGTGACGACATATATCCTGTGTCCAGTGTGACGACATATATCCTGTGTCCAGTGTGACGACATATATCCTGTGTCCACTGTGATGACATATATCCATTGTCCAGTGCATGGGTCCTCAAACTGCGGCCCTCCAGATGTTGTGAAACTACAAATCCCAGCATGCCTTGCCACAGTTTTGCTAGAAGGGAGTGTTAAAACTGTGGCAAGGCATGCTGGGATTTGTAGTTTCACAACATCTGGAGGGCCGCAGTTTGAGGACCCATGGTCCAGTGTGACGACATATATCCTGTGTCCAGTGTGACGACATATATCCTGTGTCCAGTGTGACGACATATAGCCTGTGCCCAGTGTGACGACATATATCCAGTGTCCACTGTGACGACATATTTTCATTGTCCAGTGTGACGACATATATCCAGTGTCCAGTGTGACGACATATATCCAGTGTCCAGTGTGACGACATATATCCAGTCTCCAGTGTGACGACATATATCCTGTGTCCAGTGTGACAACATATATCCTGTGTCCAGTGTGACGACATATATCCTGTGTCCAGTGTGACGACATATATCCTGTGTCCAGTGTGACGACATATATCCTGTGTCCACTGTGACGACATATATCCATTGTCCAGTGTGACGACATATATCCAGTGTCCAGTGTGACGACATATATCCAGTCTCCAGTGTGACGACATATATCCAGTCTCCAGTGTGACGACATATATCCTGTGTCCAGTGTGACGACATATATCCTGTGTCCAGTGTGACGACATATATCCTGTGTCCAGTGTGACGACATATATTCTGTGTCCAGTGTGACATCATATAGCCTGTGTCCAGTGTGACAACATATATCCTGTGTCCAGTGTGACGACATATATCCTGTGTCCACTGTGACGACATATATCCTGTGTCCACTGTGACGACATATATCCATTGTCCAGTGCGACGACATATATCCAGTGTCCACTGTGACGACATATATCCTGTGTCCAGTGTCACTGACGACATATATCCAGTGTAACAGGCTGTGTCCAGGGGCAGTGTCCAGTGACCAGGGGCAGTGTCCAGTGTCACAGGCTGTGTCCAGTGTAAAAAATCAGAAAAATAAATAAAAGTAATTTAAAAAAAAACTAATTTTTGGAGGATGATGGAGGAGGAAATAGTGGGAGATCAGCAACCTGATAGAACTTCTGAAGCTGCTACCACCAGTCAGATTCATGATGGCAAGGCCGATGGTCAAAGGCCTAGAGGCCATGTAAAAGCAAAGCAGAAATTCATTTTACAATGGTCCATAAAAAAAAAAATTAAGTCACGTGCGGAGAAAAATAAAATTGGCAATATGCCGTTCACCACACGCAGTGGGAAGGAAAGGCTACGGCCTTGGCCTTTGTTTCTGACTGATGGTACAGCGTCTCAGAAGAATGATGGTAGCCCTTCTGCTACTACAAAAAAAAGAATGAAAGTTTTTAAGACAAAGGTGAGTTCACAAATGTCACAAATCCCAGAGGAGAGTCTAAGTGGGTCCGCGGATGCCATATGTGAGCCGGACCTTTTAAATACTGTTTGTGAAGAGGAGGTTCATTCCACCATTTGCATGCCCTCTGCAAGTGTGTGCAAGAGCATCCCCAGTCAAGATTTTGACCTGGTTATTGAGGATGCTTCTGAGGAATTGGATGAGGATGTGGATTCTGTTGGTGAAACTGGCACACAGAGGGATGCGGATGATGACGATGTTGAGGATGATGTTGTTTGTTTTAAGGCACCGACGGAGACAGTTGTTGTCCGAGGTGTGGAAAAGCCCATTGTCATGCCAGGGCAAAAGACCAAAAAATCCACCTCGTATGTATGGAATTATTTCTACCCAAATCCGGACAACAACTGTCAAGCCGTGTGTAGCGTTTGCAAAGCTATTGTAAGTAGAGGTAAGGACGTGCAGCACCTTGGGACCTCCTCACTGTTACGTCATTTGCAGCGCATCCATCAGAAGTTTTTGTCAAAAGAAACTGTGAACAAACATGTAGCAGCACGCCCAGCGTCACCGTCCTGCTCCCCTTTCTCTGTTAAATCCAAGGTCCTGCAATCTCCTCAAACAACTGCATCATCCCCATCCTCAGAGATTATGGGATTGGGAAGTAGTCCTGCACCCAATGTCATGATCCTGACTGAATCCTCTCCTATCCTGGATTCCTCAGAAGCATCCTTAACAGCTACACCTGTTGCTTCTAATGCTGCTGCTGGTGCTGCTGCTTCCAGGAAGGGGACCAGGAATGCTAGTCCTGATCACTTAGCCAAGCAACTGACTGTAAGTCAATCCTTTGAAAGGGGGATGAAGTATGCCAGCAGTCACCCCGTTGCACAGCGTATTACTGACGCCATAACAACTATGTTGGTAATAGACGTGCGTCCAGTATCCGCAATTAATTCTGTGGGTTTTACCCAGTTGCTAGAGATCCTGTGTCCCCGTTACCAAATTCCATCTAGGTTCCACTTCTCCAGGAAGGCAATACCCAGACTGTACACGGACATTAAAAAAAGCGTTGTTACTGTCCTTAGAAATGCCTCTGTACCCACTGTCCACTTAACCACGGATATGTGGACAAGCGGAACAGGGCAAACAAAAGACTACATGTCTGTGACTGCTCACTGGGTGGATGTATTGCCTTCAGCAGCAGCACCAACAGCAGCAGCAGCAACATCATCTCCCATTGCTATTCAGAGGCAGGCTACACTGTGCATCACCGGTTTCAGTAAAAGGCACACAGCGGAAAAACTCCTAGAAAAACTACGGGAAGTCATTGCACAATGGCTTACCCCACTTGGACTCTCCTCGGGATTTGTGGTATCCAACAATGCCACCAATATTGTGAGTGCATTACATGTGGGAGAATTCCAACATGTCCCATGTTTTGCTCACACAGTAAATTTGGTGGTGCACCATTTCTTGAAAAAGGACAGGGGTGTTCAAGAGATGTTGTCGGTTGTTCGGAAAATTTGTGGACATTTTCGCCATTCTGCAAGTGCGTGCAGGAGATTGCAAGACTTGCAAGAAAAGCTAAATTTGCCCTGCCATCAGCTGAAGCAAGAGGTGGTAACGAGGTGGAATTCCACCCTCTATATGCTTCAGCGGATGGAGGAGCAGCAAAAGGCCATCCAAACCTACACCTCGACCTATGACATAGGGAGAGGAACGGGAATGCACCTGAGTCAAGCTCAGTGGAGAATAATTTCCGTGGTGTGCAAGATCCTGCAGCCCTTTGAGGCTGCTACACGCGAAGTTAGTTCTGACACTGCCAGCTTGAGCCAGGTCATTCCCTTGATAGGCCTTTTGCAAAAGCAGTTGGCGAAATTGAAGGAGGAGTTGAAGCAGAGTGAATCTGCTAAATATGTAGGACTAGTGGATCACGCTATTAGTTCACTTAGCAAGGATCCAAGGGTCGTCGATCTCTTACAATTAGATCATTATATTTTGGCGACAATACTGGATCCTAGGTTTAAGTCTTACATTGTGTCTTTGTTACCAATGGGAACAAATCTGCAGAGGTGCAAAGACCTCTTGCTCCAAAATTTGTCAGCTGAAGCGGAAATTGGCAGGCACACAACTTCTCCTTCAATTTCTACCACTGGGGTTGCGAGGAAAAGGCTAAATTTTCCTAGGAGACCCACTGCTATTCAGTCCGGAAATATATTTGACATCTGGTCCAGACTGAAGGAGCTTCCTAGCATAATGGACATGTCAACTGCTACTGACTATGATGCTATCACAATTGAAAGAATGGTGGATGACTACTTTGCCGATAGCATCGATATAGGTATGTCAGATTGTCCATTCCATTATTGGCAAGAAAAAAAGGCAATGTGGCGTCCTTTGCACAAACTGGCTTTGCTTTACTTAAGTTGTCCACCCTCCAGTGTATATTCTGAGAGAGTCTTCAGCGCAGCTGGGAACCTTGTAAGCGATCCGCGTAGGAGGTTACTTCCACAAAACGTGGAGAAGATGATGTTCATAAAAATGAATTTCAAATTCCACGAACTTGACCTCCTTCACCAGCACTTACGTCCTCCTAATACAGTCCTCCTGTATTGGTTGATTCCAGCGACGACAAATTAATTGTGTGTGAAGAAGAGGATGAGGCTGAGGAATCTGATGCTGAGGATGACATCTTGTAAAGCCAGTTTGTGCAATGCCTATTGCCATTTATTTTTCGTGGGGGCCCAAACAAACCAATCATTTCAGCCACAGTTGACAGTCCCTGCCGCTGAAGTCACTGTCGCTGAAATGATTAGTTTGTTAAACTGTGCATGTCCTGTATACAACATAAGGGTTGGTGGGAGGGCCCAAGGACAATGTCATCTTGCACCTCTTTCTGCGTCATTTGTTGGCTCTTTGTAGCGTCCTAAATTTTTAAATCTTTGATGGATGAATGGTGGGGAGATGGGTGGTTTCTCTCTCCACATCATCCATTATGGATGAAAATATGTCCTCATGGACATCCATGGTCTTATCCATTCCTATCGTACTTCTTTTTGGATGGGATGTCCCGGATGGATGGATGGCTGGGTGGCAGGGCCCCAGCAAATCTTTTTCTTGCACCTCTTTCTGCGTCATTTGTTGGCTCTTTGTAGCGTCATAAATTTTTTAATCTATGATGGATGAATGGTGGGGAGATGGATGATTCGCTCTCCACCCCATCCATAATGGATGAAAACATGTCCTCAGGGACATCCATGGTCTTATCCATTCCTAGACCGAGTGCGTGGCTTCGGGAGGAACACACGTGATTTGGTGAAGTGGTGAGGGAGGTAAGGGAAAACACACCTAGCCAGCCAGCTCAAACAAATTAACCTTAGCGGTGAATTGGGTGACAGATGTCGCAGAAAAATTGACCCTACTACCTAGATAGTGGTCTATAAGGGTAGACTATATAGGGATCTCCTAACCTGGGGTCCTAGAGAGGTGGAGGCCACCAATTACACCACCCCTGCCACCAATTACCCCACCCCCCTCCACCCATTAGGTGATGGATGAGGAGGCAACTGGTAATGCTCCCAGCGTTCAGAAACCACGTGACCTCACGCCAGATAGGGGTCTTGTTAGATATTAAACTGATCTAATCAGATACTACCTTGCAGACTAAATAAGTCTGCAAGGAGTCCACTGCTCCTTGGCTGAACATGAGGAAGAGTGCACAATCAAGCCAAACAGGGGTTTTGGTACTTGATTGGATCTTCTACCAGAGGAGCGCAGCTACTAGTATAGCTTTAAACGAAGATCGGTCCTTCTCTATTGGGGAAGAATATATGTCATCAGTGACATTCAGAGTATTTATCCTCCTTTTGGGATAGTATGGATGGATTGATAAATGTTTGGGAAGAAGAAGTCCCAACAGCTGCTGATGGTCAGCGTACTAGACCAAGTGCGTGGCTTCGGGAGGAACACATGTAAAGTGGTGAAGTGGTGAGGGAGGAAATAACGCACGCATAGCCAGTCTGATCAAATTTGATAAGGAGGTAACTTCACAAACCACGTGACCTCACGCCAGAAAGGGTCTTGTTAGATATTAAACTGATTCAATCAGATACTACCTTGCAGACATAGTCAATGCTGCACCAAACACCCACTGCTCCTTGGCTGCACATGCCAAACTGCAAAATCAATCCACATTGGGCTCTTGGTACTTGTGTGGAGGTTCTAACAGAGGACTGCAGCTACAAGGACAATTTCAACTTGCACATCTTTGTATTCTTTGCTCTTTTTTTGGGGGGGGGGGGGGTTATTAAACTGCCACCCTGTCTGCCCCTGTAGTGCTGCTCTGCTTCCAACTTGTGCCAGGTTGGAAGTGTAAGGTCCACATGTATGTGATGCCCACTGCTGTCGCCTAGCTTAGTCATCCAGCTACCTCGGGATAAACTTATGGCCCTACTACAGTAAATGAAAACGATTTTGTGAGCTGTGAAGTGATCAAAATTGTCTAGAAATGAGTGGAAACTAATGTTATTGAGCTCAATAACACTTTAGGGGCAAAAACAGGCCCGAAAACTATTATTTTAGCAATTTTTAGCATTTTTCCAAAAAAGGGGGTCTTGTTAGATATTAAACTGATCTAATCTGATACTACCTTGCAGACTAAATAAGTGCTGCACGAAACGCCCACTGCTCCTTGGCTGAACATGAGGAAGAGTGCACAATCAAGCCAAACAGGGGTTTTGGTACTTGATTGGATCTTCTACCAGAGGACCGCAGCTACTAGTATAGCTTTAAACGAAGATCGGTCCTTCTTTATTGGGGAAGAATATGTCATCAGTGACATCCAGAGTATTTATCCTCCTTTTTGGATAGTATGGATGGATTGATAAATGTTTGGGAAGAAGAAGTCCCAACAGCTGCTGATGGTCAGCGTACTAGACCAAGTGCGTGGCTTCGGGAGGAACACATGTAAAGTGGTGAAGTGGTGAGGGAGGAAATGGAACGCACGCATAGCCAGTCTGATCAAATTTGATAAGGAGGTAACTTCACAAACCACGTGACCTCACGCCAGAAAGGGTCTTGTTAGATATTAAACTGATTCAATCAGATACTACCTTGCAGACATAGTCAATGCTGCACCAAACACCCACTGCTCCTTGGCTGCACATGCCAAACTGCAAAATCAATCCACATTGGGCTCTTGGTACTTGTGTGGAGGTTCTAACAGAGGACTGCAGCTACAAGGACAATTTCAACTTGCACATCTTTGTATTCTTTGCTCTTTTTTTGGGGGGGGGGGGGGGGGGGTTATTAAACTGCCACCCTGTCTGCCCCTGTAGTGCTGCTCTGCTTCCAACTTGTGCCAGGTTGGAAGTGTAAGGTCCACATGTATGTGATGCCCACTGCTGTCGCCTAGCTTAGTCATCCAGCTACCTCGGGATAAACTTATGGCCCTACTACAGTAAATGAAAACGATTTTGTGAGCTGTGAAGTGATCAAAATTGTCTAGAAATGAGTGGAAACTAATGTTATTGAGCTCAATAACACTTTAGGGGCAAAAACAGGCCCGAAAACTATTATTTTAGCAATTTTTAGCATTTTTCCAAAAAAATCCAGATCCAAAACCAAATCCAAAACCCGCAAGGGTGGTTTTGCCAAAACCAATCCAGATCCAAAACCCGAAGGGAGATCCAGATCCAAAACCAAAACCCGAAAAAGTGGCCGCCGCACATTTCTAGTATAGATATTATTACCCTGTGTCATAGGTGGAGGCTGTATAATATCTGAGTGCACAGAATGTGGGAGAGAAGAGTTGTCCTAACTTACCAGATCTGCCCCACAATCACCAGTACTGATAGTGACAGTTGCAACTGCATGGAAACAGAATGTGCAATGCAACTACAAATGTGAATACTCATATTAGCATAAAATATTAAATTCCTCATTGGTATCGATCATGAAGCCCCTGGCATCAAGCATATAACCCCTGGCACTGAGCAAGAAATCCCTAGCAATGAGCATGTAGGTAAGTGGCACTTATGTGGCATAATATGTAATGGGCATTAAGGTGTGTGGTATAAAATGTGATGGGCATCACGGCTTGTGGCATAATATGTAATAGGCATCACGGTGTGCAGCATAATATGTAATGGACATCATGGTGTGGGGCATAATGTGTAATGGGCATTATGGTGTGCTTAATCCTGGCACAGTGTGTCTAATACCACTTTAACACATACTACCCAGGATTTTAGGGATTCGGTATGAAATCCCGACGGTCAAAATCCCGACAGGGTCAAAATCCCGAATGGGTCAAAATACTGACATGGACAAAATCCCGACAGGGTCCAAATCCCGACATATAGAATGTACAAGTGAAACAGTTTACATGCCTTTCGGTCGACAGGTGCGAGGTCGACATGGGTTTTTTTCACTGTTTTTTTACCCGAATGTCGACACAGTCGACATTGACCACAGTTGCAAGTGAACCGCAGCCCCTCGCATCGCTCGCTTCGCTCTCAATGCTTCAGGAACGGTGCCTCGCTGCGCTCGGTACACTATTTTTATTCTCCCACCACGCCGTAGTGGATGGTAGGGCATGAAATACCGCCTGTCGGCACATGTCGGTTCAAAAAACAGTGAAAAAAACCCATGTCGATCTCGCACCTGTCGACCGAAAGGCATGTAGACTGTTTCACTTGTACATTCTATATGTCGGAATTTTGACCCTGTCAGGATTTTAAATGACGGAATTTTGTCCATGTCGGGATTTTGTCCTTGTCAGTATTTTGACCCATTCGGGATTTTGACCCTGTCGGGATTTTGACCGTCGGGATTTTGACTGCATCCCAATTTTAGACCCGATTCAATCACGGGTTTTTAAAAATCCAGGGTCCATTGAAGGTGCGCAGGACCTGTGATTTTAGATGACTAAAATCCTGGGTAGAGCCATTCAGAGATTATGCGCGTGCACGTGAAAAAACCTGGGATTTTCCTGTATGTCTGATGTCTGATACAATTCAGTGTCCATGGAAATCATCTGTGATACATAATTACATTAGTCATCCTCACTTTATGACTGGAGGCAGCTCAATCTAGACAATTTATTGTGAAAATACCATTAGGCTTTAGCAGTAGTCGTGGCCGAGTGGTTAAGTGATGAACTAGAAATCCATGTTCGTTAGCGCATCAAAATCTTTGGGATGCCAGCTTGTTTTCTCTTTTTCTTACACACATTCTCTTCCCCTCCTTAAGACTGACACCAGTCAATTTCAGCAGCCACACTGAATAGAAATTATTAATTAGTCAGCTGGTAGAGCGGAGGACTGTAGAGATGATTGGTGTAGAAATCCTTAGGTCGCTGGTTCAATTCCGGCTCGAAGGAGTTGTTTTTACTTTTTGCTCAGATAGCAATTTATTGGCAATTTACAAACTCAAAATATACAGAGTATAAAGCATTCTTTAAGTCTGGGGTAGCCAACTCCAGTCCTCAAGAGCTACCAACAGTTAATGTTTTCCAGCTCACCTCACAGAATCACAAGTGAAGTAATTAGCTCCACCTGTGGATCTTTTAAAATGTGTTAGTGAGTAATGAGTGCACCTGTGCAGCAGCTAGGTTGTCTGGAAAATGGGAACTGTTGGTAGCTCTCGAGGACTGGAGTTGGCTACTGAGAGACATAAGCAGTGGTTGTGGCAAAGTGATTTTTGTAAAAATGTTTTTGTAAATATGATTTTAAAGTTTGAAGCCTGAAAACGTAAGCTTTTTGTTGCAAAATTGCATTTTTATGTCGAAAAATATTATCTTCCACAATGCCGAAACCCAGGATCGAACCAGGGACCGTTAGATCTTCAGTCTAACGCTCTCCCAACTGAGCTATTTCGGCAAGCTCCCCTTGGTCTTGCAATCGTTTTTCGGGGCAAAATGTAAGGAGAATGAAGTTTTGGGTGTATTTGGGTCAGTATAATACATCCTCACTTTCTGACTGCAGGCATCTCAATCCATAGACAATCTATTGTGAAACTAGGACATGGTTTATTCAGTAGTCCGTGGCCGATTGGTTAAGGCGATGGACTAGAAATCCATTGGGGTCTCCCCGCGCAGGTTCAAATCCTGCCGACTACGAACGCCTTAAGTTTTCTCTTTTCTGCAAGTTTTTAAAAACTTGAAACCTGTGATGCCCTTAGCGAGTTCAGGCCATTAGCGCATCAAATGTAAAGGAGAATGAAGTTTTGGGTGTGTTTGGGTCAATACAATACATTCTCAATTTCTCAGTGCAGGCAGCTCAATCCATACACAATCTATTGTGAAAATACAGCAAGGCTTAAGCAGTAGTCGTGGCCGAGTGGTTAAGGCGATGGACTAGAAATCCATGTTTGTTAGCGCATCAAAATCTTTGGGATGCCAGCTTGTTTTCTCTTTATCTTACACACATTCTCTTCCCCTCCTTAAGACTGACACCAGTCAATTTCAGCAGCCACACTGAATAGAAATTATTAATTAGAAATTAATTTTCAAAGCCCAAATTTAAACAAAGGTTGTCAAATGGTTATAAACAATAGAATATTCACATTATTCCTAGAACACTCATTTAGCTAAACATTTAAAGCTATTTTGAAGAGCATATAATAACATAGTTGACAACCTACCGCATCCTTCGATAGCTCAGCTGGTAGAGCGGAGGACTGTAGAGATGATTGGTGTAGAAATCCTTAGGTCGCTGGTTCAATTCCTGCTCGAAGGAGTTGTTTTTATTTTTTGCTCAGATGGCAATTTTTGGCAATTTACAAACTCAAAATATACAGAGTATAAAGCATTCTCTAAGTCTGGGTAGCCAACTCCAGTCCTCGAGAGCTACCAACAGTTAATGTTTTCCAGCTCACCTCACAGAATCACAAGTGAAGTAATTAGCTCCACCTTTGGATCTTTTAAAATGTGTTAGTGAGTAATGAGTGCACGTGTGCACCAGCTAGGTTGTCTGGAAGATGGGAACTGTTGGTAGCTCTCGAGGACTGGAGTTGGCTACTGAGAGTCATAAGCAGTGGTTGTGGCAAAGTGATTTTTGTAAAAATGTTTTTGTAAATATGATTTTAAAGTTTGAAGCCTGAAAACGTAAGCTTTTTGTTGCAAAATTGCATTTTATGTCGAAAAATATTATCTTCCACAATGCCGAAACCAGGATCGAACCAGGGACCGTTAGATCTTCATTCTAACGCTCTCCCAACTGAGCTATTTAGGCAAGCTCCCTTGGTCTTGCAATCGTTTTTTGGGGCAAAATGTAAGGAGAATGAAGTTTTGGGTGTATTTGGGTCAATATAATACATCCTCACTTTCTGACTTTCTGACTGCAGGCATCTCAATCCATAGACAATCTATTGTGAAACTAGGACATGGTTTATTCAATAGTCGTGGCCGATTGGTTAAGGCGATGGACTAGAAATCCATTGTGGTCCCCCCGCGCAGGTTCAAATCCTGCCGACTACGAACGCCTTAAGTTTTTCTCTTTTCTGCAAGTTTTTAAAAACTTGAAACCTGTGATGCCCTTAGCGAGTTCAGGCCATTAGCGCATCAAATGTAAAGGAGAATGAAGTTTTGGGTGTGTTTGGGTCAATACAATACATTCTCAATTTCTCAGTGCAGGCAGCTCAATCCATACACAATCTATTGTGAAAATACAGCAAGGCTTAGCAGTAGTCGTGGCCGAGTGGTTAAGGCGATGGACTAGAAATCCATGTTTGTTAGCGCATCAAAATCTTTGGGATGCCAGCTTGTTTTCTCTTTATCTTACACACATTCTCTTCCCCTCCTTAAGACTGACACCAGTCAATTTCAGCAGCCACACTGAATAGAAATTATTAATTAGAAATTAATTTTCAAAGCCCAAATTTAAACAAAGGTTGTCAAATGGTTATAAACAATAGAATATTCACATTATTCCTAGAACACTCATTTAGCTAAACATTTAAAGCTATATTGAAGTGCATATAATAACATAGTTGATAACCTACCGCATCCTTCGATAGCTCAGCTGGTAGAGCGGAGAACTGTAGAGATGATTGGTGTAGAAATCCTTAGGTCGCTGGTTCAATTCCGGCTCGAAGGAGTTGTTTTTATTTTTTGCTCAGATGGCAATTTTTGGCAATTTACAAACTCAAAATATACAGAGTATAAAGCATTCTCTAAGTCTGGGGTAGCCAACTCCAGTCCTCGAGAGCTACCAACAGTTAATGTTTTCCAGCTCACCTCACAGAATCACAAGTGAAGTAATTAGCTCCACCTTTGGATCTTTTAAAATGTGTTAGTGAGTAATGAGTGCACGTGTGCACCAGCTAGGTTGTCTGGAAGATGGGAACTGTTGGTAGCTCTCGAGGACTGGAGTTGGCTACTGAGAGTCATAAGCAGTGGTTGTGGCAAAGTGATTTTTGTAAAAATGTTTTTGTAAATATGATTTTAAAGTTTGAAGCCTGAAAACGTAAGCTTTTTGTTGCAAAATTGCATTTTATGTCGAAAAATATTATCTTCCACAATGCCGAAACCCAGGATCGAACCAGGGACCGTTAGATCTTCAGTCTAACGCTCTCCCGACTGAGCTATTTCGGCAAGCTCCCTTGGTCTTGCAATCGTTTTTCGGGGCAAAATGTAAGGAGAATGAAGTTTTGGGTGTATTTGGGTCAATATAATACATCCTCACTTTCTGACTTTCTGACTGCAGGCATCTCAATCCATAGACAATCTATTGTGAAACTAGGACATGGTTTATTCAGTAGTCGTGGCCGATTGGTTAAGGCGATGGACTAGAAATCCATTGGGGTCTCCCCGCGCAGGTTCAAATCCTGCCGACTACGAACGCCTTAAGTTTTCTCTTTTCTGCAAGTTTTTAAAAACTTGAAACCTGTGATGCCCTTAGCGAGTTCAGGCCATTAGCGCATCAAATGTAAAGGAGAATGAAGTTTTGGGTGTGTTTGGGTCAATACAATACATTCTCAATTTCTCAGTGCAGGCAGCTCAATCCATACACAATCTATTGTGAAAATACAGCAAGGCTTAAGCAGTAGTCGTGGCCGAGTGGTTAAGGCGATGGACTAGAAATCCATGTTTGTTAGCGCATCAAAATCTTTGGGATGCCAGCTTGTTTTCTCTTTATCTTACACACATTCTCTTCCCCTCCTTAAGACTGACACCAGTCAATTTCAGCAGCCACACTGAATAGAAATTATTAATTAGAAATTAATTTTCAAAGCCCAAATTTAAACAAAGGTTGTCAAATGGTTATAAACAATAGAATATTCACATTATTCCTAGAACACTCATTTAGCTAAACATTTAAAGCTATATTGAAGAGCATATAATAACATAGTTGACAACCTACCGCATCCTTCGATAGCTCAGCTGGTAGAGCGGAGGACTGTAGAGATGATTGGTGTAGAAATCCTTAGGTCGCTGGTTCAATTCCGGCTCGAAGGAGTTGTTTTTATTTTTTGCTCAGATGGCAATTTTTGGCAATTTACAAACTCAAAATATACAGAGTATAAAGCATTCTCTAAGTCTGGGGTAGCCAACTCCAGTCCTCGAGAGCTACCAACAGTTAATGTTTTCCAGCTCACCTCACAGAATCACAAGTGAAGTAATTAGCTCCACCTTTGGATCTTTTAAAATGTGTTAGTGAGTAATGAGTGCACCTGTGCAGCAGCTAGGTTGTCTGGAAGATGGGAACTGTTGGTAGCTCTCGAGGACTGGAGTTGGCTACTGAGAGACATAAGCAGTGGTTGTGGCAAAGTGATTTTTGTAAAAATGTTTTTGTAAATATGATTTTAAAGTTTGAAGCCTGAAAACGTAAGCTTTTTGTTGCAAAATTGCATTTTATGTCGAAAAATATTATCTTCCACAATGCCGAAACCCGGGATCGAACCAGGTACCTTTAGATCTTCAATTTCTCAGTGCAGGCAGCTCAATCCATAGACAATCTATTGTGAAAATACAGCAAGGCTTAAGCAGTAGTCGTGGCCGATTGGTTAAGGCGATGGACTAGAAATCCATGTTTGTTAGCGCATCAAAATCTTTGGGATGCCAGCTTGTTTTCTCTTTTTCTTACACACATTCTCTTCCCCTCCTTAAGACTGACACCAGTCAATTTCAGCAGCCACACTGAATAGAAATTATTAATTAGAAATTAATTTTCAAAGCCCAATTTTAAACAAAGGTTGTCAAATGGTTATAAACAATAGAATATTCACATTATTCCTAGAACACTCATTTAGCTAAACATTTAAAGCTATATTAAAGAGCATATCTCTTATATATTTGGCTACATCTGTCACTCAAAGTGTGTCAGGAGCTGTAACGCTGGGTTGTGGACTTCTATCTTAATTTATGATTGTCATCACCTGTTTTAAACAGGGTAATTGATAAGAAAGGTGTTTAAGCACAGGTGATGGTAATCCATAAATTAAGAAGAAAGTCCAGAAACAGAGCAATGTGTCCCTCCTGGAGAGGGTCATGTTGGGAGGTATGCACCTCCCTCCCTATGGTCGACAATGAAAAAGGTTGACATGAGTTTTTGAAGATTTATTTTTCTTTTTTTGAATGTTTTCATATTCATTCTCATGTGTCGACATGGACACCGATGAAGTGCCACACTTATGTCAACATTTACATGTGTTGAACTTTCTGTGTTGATTTTTTCTTGTGGCGATTCGCGGCACCCCCCGCGACCCCCCTCCCGCGATTTGCAGCACACCCCCCGCAATTCGCGGCACCCCAGGTGACTCCCGCGATTCGCGGCACCCCGCGACCCCCCCCCCACGATTCGCGCCAACCCCCCGGGCCCCCCCTCCCGCGGTTCACGGCATCCCCACGATTAAATGGCACATGCAAAACACTGACATGGCTATGGTCGGCAATGAAAAAGGTTGACCAGATTTATTTTTCACTTTTTCAATGTTTTCATATTCATTCTCATGTGTCGACATGGACACCAATGAAGTGCCACACTTATGTCAACCTTTACATGTGTTGACCTTTCTGTGTTGATTTTTTCTTGTGGCGATTCGCGGCACCCCCCCGCGACCCCCCTCCCGCGATTTGCAGCACACCCCCCGCAATTTGCGGCACCCCCGGTGACTCCCGCGATTCGCCCCCCATGACACACCCCCCCTCCTGCGATTCGTGGCACCCCGCGACCCCCCCTCCCACGATTCGCGCCAACCCCCCGGGCCCCCTCCCGCGGTTCACGGTGCCCCCCACGACCCCCCTACCGCGATTCCCCACCCCTGACCTCCCCCCGTCATTGCGGCAACCCCCCGCCCCCGCGACCCACCCTCCCGCGATTCACTGCAACCCCCCGCGCCCCCCCCCTCCCACAATTCACGGCACCCACACCCCCCCTCCCGCAATTCACGGCATCCACCCACGACCCCTCCTCCCATGATTCGCGGACACCCCTCACCTCCTCCCCCCCCACCCCCGCGCGCGATTCACGGCAACCCCAGGATTAAATGGCACATGCAAAACACTGGCACGGCTATGGTCGACAATGAAAAAGGTTGACATGAGTTTTTGAAGATTTATTTTTCTTTTTTTGAATGTTTTCATATTCATTCTCATGTGTCGACATGGACACCGATGAAGTGCCACACTTATGTCAACATTTACATGTGTTGAACTTTCTGTGTTGATTTTTTCTTGTGGCAATTCGCGGCACCCCCCGCGACCCCCCTCCCGCGATTTGCAGCACACCCCCCGTAATTCGCGGCACCCCCGGTGACTCCCGAGATTCGCGGCCCCACCCCGTGACACCCCCCCTTCTGCGATTCGCGGCACCCCACGACCCCCCCTCCCACGATTCGCGCCAACCCCCTGGGCCCCCCTCCCGCAGTTCACGGTGCCCCCCACGACCCCCCCACCGCGATTCCCCACCCCTGACCCCCCCTCCTGTCATTGCAGCAACCCCCCGCCCCCGCGACCCACCCTCTCGCGATTCACTGCAACCCCCCGCGCCCCCCCCCTCCCACAATTCGCGGCACCCACACCCCCCCGCGCCCCCCCCCTCCCGCAATTCACGGCATCCACCCACAACCCCTCCTCCCGTGATTCGCGGACACCCCTCACCTCCTCCCCCCCCACCCCCGCGCGCGATTCACGGCAACCCCAGGATTAAATGGCACATGCAAAACACTGGCACGGCTATGGTCGACATTGAAAAACGTTGACATGAGTTTTTGAAGATGTATTTTTCTTTTTTGGAATGTTTTCATATTCATTCTCATGTGTCGACATGGACACCGATGAAGTGCCACACTTATGTCAACATTTACATGT
>NC_139219.1:275531526-275536526 GCF_055691185.1 Crinia signifera
AGACAATTGGCTCAGCTCCAAAAACGTGTCATAGACACAGAACATAGATTGGGGGAATGCTTCCAGGATATGGCAGAGATCAAGCCCATTGTAGCCCAGCAGTCAAAAGATATGCTTGCCCTCCATAATAAGCTCCAAGATTTGGAGAACCGGTCCAGACGCAATAACCTGCGTCTGGTCGGATTGCCAGAATCTGTCAAGGGCCCAGAGCTATTTAAATTTATCAGGACCACCCTCCCTGAAATACTAGAAATACAGGATCGCTGCACAGACCTAGTGATTGAAAGAGCCCACAGGCTGGGACCCCAGCGCCCCTCCAGAGATAACAGACCCAGGACGGTCATTTTTAGGACCCTAAATTATCTCCACAAGGAGCTTATCTGGATGGCGTCACGCAAACACCGTGGTATTGAATGGGAGGGGAGTACCATTTTGATCTTCCAAGACTATACCGCTGAATTAACGAAGCAGCGAAAGGAGTTTTCCCCGACTTGCTCTAAACTAATAGAAATGGAGCGCAAATTTGCCCTCTTATATCCAGCTAAGCTGAGAGTGTATGATGGCTCCTCATTCAAAGATTTCATGACACCCGCTGACGCAGATGCTTATCTCAGGGAGGGGAACTTCCAACGCCAGACACACCGCAAACTGTCAGATTGTGAGTAGAAGCTGGGGTATCCCGACCCCCCTCCCGCAACTGGCTATTCGCCATGACCCCCCACCTTTTTTCCACCCCTCCATTGAGAGGAACCACAGCGTGCAACGTTGAGGATCACCCCCTGTACCTTGCTATGAGACTCCTGGATGACTTTGTTTCACGTGCCGCTTGCATCGTCAGAGAAGAAAATATGCCTTCACATCCCGCGTTTGAAGAGGTGCGGTTTGCTGCCTCAAAGGCCCCCCGCTACCCGCACTCACTTGGACACACAGTCCTGATCGACAGTTAAGCTTCGGCCCGCCACAAAGAACTGCACGAATATGGGACTAATACTATCGCCCACCACCCCCCCATCACGAGGCCCACTAGCCTCCATAACAAGCCCTTCAGACCTATGTCAGGACTGTGTGCTCTAGGCAGCCCACCCCTATACTCATAGGCATAAACGCTCTTTGCCCCCCACCGGCACCAAATATAGACTGACTCAATGGGCGGACTTGTTGCTCCCGGTCCCTCGAGCTCCGAATCTGATGATGGACACCTTCAAGAATGCTTCTATTTCACCATCCACAAATCTAACCCCCCCCCCTTTTTGCAGGCCTCATATCACTCAGGAAGCCGCTGTGGATGAACCCCTGTTTATAAAGCATATTTGGATATATTGCTGTCCAACTGAAGTAACCTGCTGTTGTTGTATAGACACTTTGTTTGTCTACTGGGCCGGTTCCGGCCAGGGAGCTATTGCGTGACCGTCCATGAGAGATCTGATGGGACTCTCTTCCACGGATCACGGAAGCTTCCAAGTATGGTTTTTCTTTTGTTATTTTGTTATTGATATTCCCTCTGTTTACTTTTCCCACCCCCTCATCCCTACCTACATGCAGTTTACTGATGTTATGTCGATTAGAGCTTTAAAATACTCCAATACAGTCCCCCAACGTGTTATATGTACTGTGAGACTTATCAGGTACCATTACTGTGATTTAACATGACCTTACGTCTGGGAAGCTGGAACGTCGGGGGTATAAACTCCCCAATTAAAAGGAAAAAGATCCTGATACATTTAAATAAATTAAAACTAGACCTGGTATTCCTACAGGAATCCCACCTCCTGCCCAAGGAAGTAGCCAAATTAAATATGCTAAAATGGAAGGTGCTGGCCTCTGCGTCCTTTAATTCAAAGGCCAGAGGTGTCGTTATACTGGCCAAGTCTTCCCTAGACGTAACAGTCTCCAAAGTAAATGCTGATCAGGAGGGCAGATTTGTTTTGTGCAGTTTAAAAATTGGTCAACAGGAATATGTATGTCTTAATGCATACGCACCAAATCAATATTCTGCACCTTTCCTAAGGTCTATCATTTCCATGTTATCCCCGTTCGCTCATCTCCCCATTATTACGTGTGGGGACCTAAACTTGATTTCGTCCTCGACCTTGGACAGACAGACACCACCTAAACACCCCCGCAATCCCCCGAAACTTGGTATCCCGGAGCTATGCTCCCATCTCCAGTTATTAGACACGTGGAGAACCCTACACCCGACAGACCGTGACTTCACGTGCCTTTCGGCATCCACGGGATCAATGTCGAGAATCGACTATATTTTAATATCCCACTTTCTCCTCCCCAGGGTCGTGTCCTGCGAGATAGCGCCAATTGTTTTTTCGGACCATGCGGTAGTCCAGGCGGAATTGCATATGTCATACGCCAACCATACACCCAAGATCTGGAGATGTCCCTCCTCCTTACTGACATCAGTCAAACTCAGGGCTAGGGTAGAGACGTCCTGGGAAAATTATGAAAAAGAAAACTCAGATATGGGTTCCACCAATCCCCCAATGTTCTGGCAGGCATCCAAGGCCACCCTTAAAGGAGAAATAATCTCTTACACAATACAAGCCAAACGAAAACTGAAGGTCGAATATATTGCGGCCCAAACTAACCTTACCCGATCCTTTGAAAAATACAAACTAAACCCAACCACTATCAATAAAGAATCTTATTTAGAAGCCAAAGCCCTTTATGAAAGTATCATCGCAAAATCAGAATTTCACTATTCCTTCTCAAAATCCGCCCGTTTCCACCGCTTTGGTAATAAATCAAGCAAACTGTTATCCTCCCTCCTGCAAGGCCAGAGAGCCCCAGCGACCATTCGCCCACTCCGCACTCCACAAGGCCTTATAACGACCTCCAATGAACATACGGCCCAAACTTTATGTGAGTTTTATACTAACTTATATTCCTCTCCCACCTCTGACTCAGAAAAAGCCTCCCAATTCTGGGATTCCCTACAAGTCCCCAAAATGTCCACCGCTGACTCTTCCCAACTCTCAGGCATTATTACCCAGAAAGAAGTGGCCAAAGCAATATCAGGTCTTAAATTAGGAAAAGCCCCGGGCCCGGACGGTCTCACCCCGGAATACTATAAATTACTAGCCCCCAAATTAATTCCGACCCTCACGAAAGTTTTCAATCACATTCTCAATGAAGAAACAATCCCCTTATATTTCAATTCGGCCAATATAAGGGTCCTCCCTAAACAAGGCAGAGACCTCACACTCCCAAGTTCTTATCGGCCAATATCATTACTAAATATTGACTATAAACTGCTCACGAAGATTATGGCCGAAAGGCTCAAGATGATCCTCCCATCTTTAATCCACATAGATCAAACCGGCTTTGTTAAGGGGAGGAACTCGGTGATAAATATACGCAGGGTGTTGTCAGCAATATCGGCCTCCCAGTGTGCTGTGTCGGACGCCCCGAAAGCCATCCTCTCGTTGGATGCGGAGAAGGCGTTCGACATGGTACACTGGGACCATCTGAGACACACAATGCAGCGCTTTGCCTTCCCGGACAAATTCATAAATTTCGTCACAACAATTTATAAAAACTCCACCTCATCCATCATTACCAATGGGTTGCTATCCCCCCCGTTCCCCATATTGAGAGGGATGAGACAGGGCTGCCCCCTTTCCCCCTTACTATTTGTTTTAGCTTTAGAGCCCCTCGCTATTACACTCCGCAACTCTCCACTCTATCAAGGGATCAGGGTTCGCCAGATTGACCTCCGCGTGTCACTCTTCGTGGACGACATGCTGTTGTTCATGTCCTACCCGCAACATGCGATACCAACAATATTCCGCATCCTGAGGGACTTTGGAAGTTTCTCGGGATATAAGGTCAATGTGGACAAATCCGAGTTACTACCTATTAAGGGCCCCCCCCCCCCGTCTTTTCCCGCAGGAGATGAACTAGGTTCCATTAAAATCCAATCGGGTCAAATCAAATATTTGAGCGTCCAGATTCCCAACACACTGTCCAAACTAGGGAAAATAAATTACACCCCCATTATACACAAAATGTCCAAAACACTACAAGACTGGAAGAATCTTCCCCTGTCTCTACTAGGAAGGGTGGAGGTAGTGAGAACGGTCCTAATGCCGCGCCTGCTGTATTCCTTGCAAATGCTCCCCGTAAAACCTAGTCGGGAGGAGATTGGTGTTCTGTCAAGGGATTTCTCAAATTTCATATGGAATGGTAAGAAGCCCAGGGTTTCTCAACAAAAACTCAAATTATCAAAGACAGATGGGGGACTAGGCCTTACTGACGTACTTGACTATTCTAGCGCCTTACTGATGAGATTTGCTATAGGGTGGCTTACACAAAATAATGCCTTTTCACTATATGAATTAGACTGCGCCCTTCTCTTCCCTTTCTCCCCAGAGGCCCTCTTACACACTCCGGCCAAACATATTCCAAAAAATATCCAGCAAAATCCCCTTTTCAGGGATATACACTCTACCTGGCGACGCACCTGCCTACAACTGGATCTTAACCCAAACCTCACAGAATGGATCCCAATTTGTGGGAACCCCATGTTTCCCCCAGCCATCAACAACCCAGCTTTCAACCGCATGAAACAGAAGGGTTTGAGCGCTGTCTCGCAGGTATATGACCCGGGAGGCAAGCTTCTGTCTTTCACTACTCTAAGGGAAAAATTTGGCCTTCCCCACAGCTGCCTGTTCCCAACTATGCAGCTGCATCATTACGTCCAA
Source organism: Crinia signifera (assembly GCF_055691185.1). NCBI lineage: Eukaryota > Metazoa > Chordata > Amphibia > Anura > Myobatrachidae > Crinia > Crinia signifera. The sequence goes on from NC_139219.1 coordinate 275,536,242, forward strand.
TCGCTAACCCCCACAGACTTGATCAAGTCCTCCCACACCCTAATCCACCTCTGGGTGGATAGGATGCAGAGACAATCCTTCAAAACCAAATTGATATACTCGGAACTACAAAAGCTCCCTTCCATATCCCTCCAAAATAAAACATTGACATCATGGGTCCAAGATGTGCCTTTATTAACGTCTTCAGACATTTTCCAATACTTTGACCGCTCTATGAAAATTCTACAAACTTCCTCTTTGCAGGAAATCCACTTCAAATTGGTCCACAGAGCTTACATCTCACAA
>NC_139219.1:275556526-275564026 GCF_055691185.1 Crinia signifera
CATATAATAACATATTTGAGAACCTACAGCATCCTTCGATAGCTCAGCTGGTAGAGCGGAGGACTGTAGAGATGATTGGTGTAGAAATTCTTAGGTCGCTGGTTCAATTCCGGCTCGAAGGAGTTGTTTTTATTTTTTTGCTCAGATAGCAATTTTTGGCAATTTACAAACTCAAAATATACAGAGTATAAAGCATTCTCTAAGTCTGGGGTAGCCAACTCCAGTCCTCGAGAGCTACCAACAGTTAATGTTTTCCAGCTCACCTCACAGAATCACAAGTGAAGTAATTAGCTCCACCTGTGGATCTTTTAAAATGTGTTAGTGAGTAATGAGTGCACCTGTGCAGCAGCTAGGTTGTCTGGAAGATGGGAACTGTTGGTAGCTCTCGAGGACTGGAGTTGGCTACTGAGAGACATAAGCAGTGGTTGTGGCAAAATAAATTTTTGTAAAAATGTTTTTGTAAATATGATTTTAAAGTTTGAAGCCTGAAAACGTAAGCTTTTTGTTGCAAAATTGCATTTTATGTCGAAAAATATTATCTTCCACAATGCCGAAACCCGGGATCGAACCAGGGACCTTTAGATCTTCAATTTCTCAGTGCAGGCAGCTCAATCCATAGACAATCTATTGTGAAAATACAGCAAGGCTTAAGCAGTAGTCGTGGCCGATTGGTTAAGGCGATGGACTAGAAATCCATGTTTGTTAGCGCATCAAAATCTTTGGGATGCCAGCTTGTTTTCTCTTTTTCTTACACACATTCTCTTCCCCTCCTTAAGACTGACACCAGTCAATTTCAGCAGCCACACTGAATATAAATTATTAATTAGAAATTAATTTTCAAAGCCCAATTTTAAACAAAGGTTGTCAAATGGTTATAAACAATAGAATATTCACATTATTCCTAGAACACTCATTTAGCTAAACATTTAAAGCTATATTAAAGAGCATATAATAACATATTTGAGAACCTACAGCATCCTTCGATAGCTCAGCTGGTAGAGCGGAGGACTGTAGAGCTGATTGGTGTAGAAATCCTTAGGTCGCTGGTTCAATTCCGGCTTGAAGGAGTTGTTTTTATTTTTTGCTCAGATAGCAATTTTTGGCAATTTACAAACTCAAAATATACAGAGTATAAAGCATTCTCTAAGTCTGGGGTAGCCAACTCCAGTCCTCGAGAGCTACCAACAGTTAATGTTTTCCAGCTCACCTCACAGAATCACAAGTGAAGTAATTAGCTCCACCTGTGGATCTTTTAAAATGTGTTAGTGAGTAATGAGTGCACCTGTGCAGCAGCTAGGTTGTCTGGAAGATGGGAACTGTTGGTAGCTCTCGAGGACTGGAGTTGGCTACTGAGAGACATAAGCAGTGCTTGTGGCAAAGTGATTTTTGTAAAAATGTTTTTGTAAATATGATTTTAAAGTTTGAAGCCTGAAAACGTAAGCTTTTTGTTGCAAAATTGCATTTTATGTCGAAAAATATTATCTTCCACAATGCCGAAACCCGGGATCGAACCAGGTACCTTTAGATCTTCAATTTCTCAGTGCAGGCAGCTCAATCCATAGACAATCTATTGTGAAAATACAGCAAGGCTTAAGCAGTAGTCGTGGCCGATTGGTTAAGGCGATGGACTAGAAATCCATGTTTGTTAGCGCATCAAAATCTTTTGGATGCCAGCTTGTTTTCTCTTTTTCTTACACACATTCTCTTCCCCTCCTTAAGACTGACACCAGTCAATTTCAGCAGCCACACTGAATAGAAATTATTAATTAGAAATTAATTTTCAAAGCCCAATTTTAAACAAAGGTTGTCAAATGGTTATAAACAATAGAATATTCACATTATTCCTAGAACACTCATTTAGCTAAACATTTAAAGCTATATTAAAGAGCATATAATAACATATTTGAGGACCTACAGCATCCTTCGATAGCTCAGCTGGTAGAGCGGAGGACTGTAGAGATGATTGGTGTAGAAATCCTTAGGTCGCTGGTTCAATTCCGGCTCGAAGGAGTTGTTTTTATTTTTTGCTCAGATAGCAATTTTTGGCAATTTACAAACTCAAAATATACAGAGTATAAAGCATTCTCTAAGTCTGGGGTAGCCAACTCCAGTCCTCGAGAGCTACCAACAGTTAATGTTTTCCAGCTCACCTCACAGAATCACAAGTGAAGTAATTAGCTCCACCTGTGGATCTTTTAAAATGTGTTAGTGAGTAATGAGTGCACCTGTGCAGCAGCTAGGTTGTCTGGAAGATGGGAACTGTTGGTAGCTCTCGAGGACTGGAGTTGGCTACTGAGAGACATAAGCAGTGGTTGTGGCAAAGTGATTTTTGTAAAAATGTTTTTGTAAATATGATTTTAAAGTTTGAAGCCTGAAAACGTAAGCTTTTTGTTGCAAAATTGCATTTTATGTCGAAAAATATTATCTTCCACAATGCCGAAACCCGGGATCGAACCAGGTACCTTTAGATCTTCAATTTCTCAGTGCAGGCAGCTCAATCCATAGACAATCTATTGTGAAAATACAGCAAGGCTTAAGCAGTAGTCGTGGCCGATTGGTTAAGGCGATGGACTAGAAATCCATGTTTGTTAGCGCATCAAAATCTTTGGAATGCCAGCTTGTTTTCTCTTTTTCTTACACACATTCTCTTCCCCTCCTTAAGACTGACACCAGTCAATTTCAGCAGCCACACTGAATAGAAATTATTAATTAGTCAGCTGGTATAGCGGAGGACTGTAGAGATGATTGGTGTAGAAATCTTTAGGTCGCTGGTTCAATTCCGGCTCGAAGGAGTTGTTTTTATTTTTTGCTCAGATAGCAATTTTTGGCAATTTACAAACTCAAAATATACAGAGTATAAAGCATTCTCTAAGTCTGGGGTAGCCAACTCCAGTCCTCGAGAGCTACCAACAGTTAATGTTTTCCAGCTCACCTCATAGAATCACAAGTGAAGTAATTAGCTCCACCTGTGGATCTTTTAAAATGTGTTAGTGAGTAATGAGTGCACCTGTGCAGCAGCTAGGTTGTCTGGAAGATGGGAACTGTTGGTAGCTCTCGAGGACTGGAGTTGGCTACTGAGAGACATAAGCAGTGGTTGTGGCAAAGTGATTTTTGTAAAAATGTTTTTGTAAATATGATTTTAAAGTTTGAAGCCTGAAAACGTAAGCTTTTTGTTGCAAAATTGCATTTTATGTCGAAAAATATTATCTTCCACAATGCCGAAACCCGGGATCGAACCAGGTACCTTTAGATCTTCAATTTCTCAGTGCAGGCAGCTCAATCCATAGACAATCTATTGTAAAAATACAGCAAGGCTTAAGCAGTAGTCGTGGCCGATTGGTTAAGGCGATGGACTAGAAATCCATGTTTGTTAGCGCATCAAAATCTTTGGGATGCCAGCTTGTTTTCTCTTTTTCTTACACACATTCTCTTCCCCTCCTTAAGACTGACACCAGTCAATTTCAGCAGCCACACTGAATATAAATTATTAATTAGAAATTAATTTTCAAAGCCCAATTTTAAACAAAGGTTGTCAAATGGTTATAAACAATAGAATATTCACATTATTCCTAGAACACTCATTTAGCTAAACATTTAAAGCTATATTAAAGAGCATATAATAACATATTTGAGAACCTACAGCATCCTTCGATAGCTCAGCTGGTAGAGCGGAGGACTGTAGAGATGATTGGTGTAGAAATCCTTAGGTCGCTGGTTCAATTCCGGCTCGAAGGAGTTGTTTTTATTTTTTGCTCAGATAGCAATTTTTGGCAATTTACAAACTCAAAATATACAGAGTATAAAGCATTCTCTAAGTCTGGGGTAGCCAACTCCAGTCCTCGAGAGCTATCAACAGTTAATGTTTTCCAGCTCACCTCACAGAATCACAAGTGAAGTAATTAGCTCCACCTGTGGATCTTTTAAAATGTGTTAGTGAGTAATGAGTGCACCTGTGCAGCAGCTAGGTTGTCTGGAGGATGGGAACTGTTGGTAGCTCTCGAGGACTGGAATTGGCTACTGAGAGACATAAGCAGTGGTTGTGGCAAAGTGATTTTTGTAAAAATGTTTTTGTAAATATGATTTTAAAGTTTGAAGCCTGAAAACGTAAGCTTTTTGTTGCAAAATTGCATTTTATGTCGAAAAATATTATCTTCCACAATGCCGAAACCCGGGATCGAACCAGGGACCTTTAGATCTTCAGTCTAACGCTCTCCCAACTGAGCTATTTCGGCAAGCTCCCTTGATCTTGCAATCGTTTTTCGGGGCAAAATGTAAGGAGAATGAAGTTTTGGGTGTATTTGGGTCAATATAATACATCCTCACTTTCTGACTGCAGGCATCTCAATCCATAGACAATCTATTGTGAAACTAGGACATGGTTTATTCAGTAGTCGTGGCCGAGTGGTTAAGGCGATGGACTAGAAATCCATTGGGGTCTCCCCGCACAGGTTCAAATCCTGCCGACTACGAACGCCTTAAGTTTTCTCTTTTCTGCAAGTTTTTAAAAACTTGAAACCTGTGATGCCCATAGGGAGTTCAGGCCATTAGCGCATCAAATGTAAAGGAGAATGAAGTTTTGGGTGTGTTTGGGTCAATACAATACATCCTCAATTTCTCAGTGCAGGCAGCTCAATCCATAGACAATCTATTGTGAAAATACAGCAAGGCTTAAGCAGTAGTCGTGGCCGAGTGGTTAAGGCGATGGACTAGAAATCCATGTTTGTTAGCGTTTCAAAATCTTTTGGATGCCAGCTTGTTTTCTCTTTTTCTTACACACATTCTCTTCCCCTCCTTAAGACTGACACCAGTCAATTTCAGCAGCCACACTGAATAGAAATTATTAATTAGTCAGCTGGTAGAGCGGAGGACTGTAGAGATGATTGGTGTAGAAATCCTTAGGTCGCTGGTTCAATTCCGGCTCGAAGGAGTTGTTTTTATTTTTTGCTCAGATAGCAATTTTTGGCAATTTACAAACTCAAAATATACAGAGTATAAAGCATTCTCTAAGTCTGGGGTAGCCAACTCCAGTCCTCGAGAGCTACCAACAGTTAATGTTTTCCAGCTCACCTCACAGAATCACAAGTGAAGTAATTAGCTCCACCTGTGGATCTTTTAAAATGTGTTAGTGAGTAATGAGTGCACCTGTGCAGCAGCTAGGTTGTCTGGAAGATGGGAACTGTTGGTAGCTCTCGAGGACTGGAGTTGGCTACTGAGAGACATAAGCAGTGGTTGTGGCAAAGTGATTTTTGTAAAAATGTTTTTGTAAATATGATTTTAAAGTTTGAAGCCTGAAAACGTAAGCTTTTTGTTGCAAAATTGCATTTTATGTCGAAAAATATTATCTTCCACAATGCCGAAACCCGGGATCGAACCAGGTACCTTTAGATCTTCAATTTCTCAGTGCAGGCAGCTCAATCCATAGACAATCTATTGTGAAAATACAGCAAGGCTTAAGCAGTAGTCGTGGCCGATTGGTTAAGGCGATGGACTAGAAATCCATGTTTGTTAGCGCATCAAAATCTTTGGAATGCCAGCTTGTTTTCTCTTTTTCTTACACACATTCTCTTCCCCTCCTTAAGACTGACACCAGTCAATTTCAGCAGCCACACTGAATAGAAATTATTAATTAGTCAGCTGGTAGAGCGGAGGACTGTAGAGATGATTGGTGTAGAAATCTTTAGGTCGCTGGTTCAATTCCGGCTCGAAGGAGTTGTTTTTATTTTTTGCTCAGATAGCAATTTTTGGCAATTTACAAACTCAAAATATACAGAGTATAAAGCATACTCTAAGTCTGGGGTAGCCAACTCCAGTCCTCGAGAGCTACCAACAGTTAATGTTTTCCAGCTCACCTCATAGAATCACAAGTGAAGTAATTAGCTCCACCTGTGGATCTTTTAAAATGTGTTAGTGAGTAATGAGTGCACCTGTGCAGCAGCTAGGTTGTCTGGAAGATGGGAACTGTTGGTAGCTCTCGAGGACTGGAGTTGGCTACTGAGAGACATAAGCAGTGGTTGTGGCAAAGTGATTTTTGTAAAAATGTTTTTGTAAATATGATTTTAAAGTTTGAAGCCTGAAAACGTAAGCTTTTTGTTGCAAAATTGCATTTTATGTCGAAAAATATTATCTTCCACAATGCCGAAACCCGGGATCGAACCAGGTACCTTTTGATCTTCAATTTCTCAGTGCAGGCAGCTCAATCCATAGACAATCTATTGTAAAAATACAGCAAGGCTTAAGCAGTAGTCGTGGCCGATTGGTTAAGGCGATGGACTAGAAATCCATGTTTGTTAGCGCATCAAAATCTTTGGGATGCCAGCTTGTTTTCTCTTTTTCTTACACACATTCTCTTCCCCTCCTTAAGACTGACACCAGTCAATTTCAGCAGCCACACTGAATATAAATTATTAATTAGAAAATAATTTTCAAAGCCCAATTTTAAACAAAGGTTGTCAAATGGTTATAAACAATAGAATATTCACATTATTCCTAGAACACTCATTTAGCTAAACATTTAAAGCTATATTAAAGAGCATATAATAACATATTTGAGAACCTACAGCATCCTTCGATAGCTCAGCTGGTAGAGCGGAGGACTGTAGAGATGATTGGTGTAGAAATCCTTAGGTCGCTGGTTCAATTCCGGCTCGAAGGAGTTGTTTTTATTTTTTGCTCAGATAGCAATTTTTGGCAATTTACAAACTCAAAATAAACAGAGTATAAAGCATTCTCTAAGTCTGGGGTAGCCAACTCCAGTCCTCGAGAGCTACCAACAGTTAATGTTTTCCAGCTTACCTCACAGAATCACAAGTGAAGTAATTAGCTCCACCTGTGGATCTTTTAAAATGTGTTAGTGAGTAATGAGTGCACCTGTGCAGCAGCTAGGTTGTCTGGAAGATGGGAACTGTTGGTAGCTCTCGAGGACTGGAATTGGCTACTGAGAGACATAAGCAGTGGTTGTGGCAAAGTGATTTTTGTAAAAATGTTTTTGTAAATATGATTTTAAAGTTTGAAGCCTGAAAACGTAAGCTTTTTGTTGCAAAATTGCATTTTATGTCGAAAAATATTATCTTCCACAATGCCGAAACCCGGGATCGAACCAGGGACCTTTAGATCTTCAGTCTAACGCTCTCCCAACTGAGCTATTTCGGCAAGCTCCCTTGGTCTTGCAATCGTTTTTCGGGGCAAAATGTAAGGAGAATGAAGTTTTGGGTGTATTTGGGTCAATATAATACATCCTCACTTTCTGACTGCAGGCATCTCAATCCATAGACAATCTATTGTGAAACTAGGACATGGTTTATTCAGTAGTCGTGGCCGAGTGGTTAAGGCGATGGACTAGAAATCCGTTGGGGTCTCCCCGCGCAGGTTCAAATCCTGCCGACTACGAACGCTTTAAGTTTTCTCTTTTCTGCAAGTTTTTAAAAACTTGAAACCTGTGATGCCCATAGCGAGTTCAGGCCATTAGCGCATCAAATGTAAAGGAGAATGAAGTTTTGGGTG
>NC_139219.1:275571526-275574026 GCF_055691185.1 Crinia signifera
TATAAACAATAGAATATTCACATTATTCCTAGAACACTCATTTAGCTAAACATTTAAAGCTATATTAAAGAGCATATAATAACATATTTGAGAACCTACAGCATCCTTCGATAGCTCAGCTGGTAGAGCGGAGGACTGTAGAGATGATTGATGTAGAAATCCTTAGGTCGCTGGTTCAATTCCGGCTCGAAGGAGTTGTTTTTATTTTTTGCTCAGATAGCAATTTTTGGCAATTTACAAACTCAAAATATACAGAGTATAAAGCATTCTCTAAGTCTGGGGTAGCCAACTCCAGTCCTCGAGAGCTACCAACAGTTAATGTTTTCCAGCTCACCTCACAGAATCACAAGTGAAGTAATTAGCTCCACCTGTGGATCTTTTAAAATGTGTTAGTGAGTAATGAGTGCACCTGTGCAGCAGCTAGGTTGTCTGGAAGATGGGAACTGTTGGTAGCTCTCGAGGACTGGAGTTGGCTACTGAGAGACATAAGCAGTGGTTGTGGCAAAGTGATTTTTGTAAAAATGTTTTTGTTAATATGATTTTAAAGTTTGAAGCCTGAAAACGTAAGCTTTTTGTTGCAAAATTGCATTTTATGTCGAAAAATATTATCTTCCACAATGCCGAAACCCAGGATCGAACCAGGTACCTTTAGATCTTCAATTTCTCAGTGCAGGCAGCTCAATCCATAGACAATCTATTGTGAAAATACAGCAAGGCTTAAGCAGTAGTCGTGGCCGATTGGTTAAGGCGATGGACTAGAAATCCATGTTTGTTAGCGCATCAAAATCTTTGGGATGCCAGCTTGTTTTCTCTTTTTCTTACACACATTCTCTTCCCCTCCTTAAGACTGACACCAGTCAATTTCAGCAGCCACACTGAATAGAAATTATTAATTAGAAATTAATTTTCAAAGCCCAATTTTAAACAAAGGTTGTCAAATGGTTATAAACAATAGAATATTCACATTATTCCTAGAACACTCATTTAGCTAAACATTTAAAGCTATATTAAAGAGCATATAATAACATATTTGAGAACCTACAGCATCCTTCGATAGCTCAGTTGGTAGAGCGGAGGACTGTAGAGATGATTGGTGTAGAAATCCTTAGGTCGCTGGTTCAATTCCGGCTCGAAGGAGTTGTTTTTATTTTTTGCTCAGATAGCAATTTTTGGCAATTTACAAACTCAAAATATACAGAGTATAAAGCATTCTCTAAGTCTGGGGTAGCCAACTCCAGTCCTCGAGAGCTACCAACAGTTAATGTTTTCCAGCTCACCTCACAGAATCACAAGTGAAGTAATTAGCTCCACCTGTGGATCTTTTAAAATGTGTTAGTGAGTAATGAGTGCACCTGTGCAGCAGCTAGGTTGTCTGGAAGATGGGAACTGTTGGTAGCTCTCGAGGACTGGAGTTGGCTACTGAGAGACATAAGCAGTGGTTGTGGCAAAGTGATTTTTGTAAAAATGTTTTTGTTAATATGATTTTAAAGTTTGAAGCCTGAAAACGTAAGCTTTTTGTTGCAAAATTGCATTTTATGTCGAAAAATATTATCTTCCACAATGCCGAAACCCAGGATCGAACCAGGTACCTTTAGATCTTCAATTTCTCAGTGCAGGCAGCTCAATCCATAGACAATCTATTGTGAAAATACAGCAAGGCTTAAGCAGTAGTCGTGGCCGATTGGTTAAGGCGATGGACTAGAAATCCATGTTTGTTAGCGCATCAAAATCTTTGGGATGCCAGCTTGTTTTCTCTTTTTCTTACACACATTCTCTTCCCCTCCTTAAGACTGACACCAGTCAATTTCAGCAGCCACACTGAATAGAAATTATTAATTAGAAATTAATTTTCAAAGCCCAATTTTAAACAAAGGTTGTCAAATGGTTATAAACAATAGAATATTCACATTATTCCTAGAACACTCATTTAGCTAAACATTTAAAGCTATATTAAAGAGCATATAATAACATATTTGAGAACCTACAGCATCCTTCGATAGCTCAGCTGGTAGAGCGGAGGACTGTAGAGATGATTGGTGTAGAAATCCTTAGGTCGCTGGTTCAATTCCGGCTCGAAGGAGTTGTTTTTATTTTTTGCTCAGATAGCAATTTTTGGCAATTTACAAACTCAAAATATACAGAGTATAAAGCATTCTCTAAGTCTGGGGTAGCCAACTCCAGTCCTCGAGAGCTACCAACAGTTAATGTTTTCCAGCTCACCTCACAGAATCACAAGTGAAGTAATTAGCTCCACCTGTGGATCTTTTAAAATGTGTTAGTGAGTAATGAGTGCACCTGTGCAGCAGCTAGGTTGTCTGGAAGATGGGAACTGTTGGTAGCTCTCGAGGACTGGAGTTGGCTACTGAGAGACATAAGCAGTGGTTGTGGCAAAGTGATTTTTGTAAAAATGTTTTTGTAAATATGATTTTAAAGTTTGAAGCCTGAAAACGTAAGCTTTTTGTTGCAAAATTGCATTTTATGTCGAAAAATATTATCTTCC
>NC_139219.1:275599026-275626526 GCF_055691185.1 Crinia signifera
TGTCGAAAAATATTATCTTCCACAATGCCGAAACCCGGGATCGAACCAGGGACCTTTAGATCTTCAGTCTAACGCTTTCCCAACTGAGCTATTTCGGCAAGCTCCCTTGGTCTTGCAATCGTTTTTCGGGGCAAAATGTAAGGAGAATGAAGTTTTGGGTGTATTTGGGTCAATATAATACATCCTCACTTTCTGACTGCAGGCATCTCAATCCATAGACAATCTATTGTGAAACTAGGACATGGTTTATTGAGTAGTCGTGGCCGAGTGGTTAAGGCGATGGACTAGAAAACCATTGGGGTCTCCCCGTGCAGGTTCAAATCCTGCCGACTACGAACGCCTTAAGTTTTCTCTTTTCTGCAAGTTTTTAAAAACTTGAAACCTGTGATGCCCATAGCGAGTTCAGGCCATTAGCGCATCAAATGTAAAGGAGAATGAAGTTTTGGGTGTGTTTGGGTCAATACAATACATCCTCAATTTCTCAGTGCAGGCAGCTCAATTCATAGACAATATATTGTGAAAATACAGCAAGGCTTAAGCAGTAGTCGTGGCCGAGTGGTTAAGGCGATGGACTAGAAATCCATGTTTGTTAGCGCATCAAAATCTTTTGGATGCCAGCTTGTTTTCTCTTTTTCTTACACACATTCTCTTCCCCTCCTTAAGACTGACACCAGTCAATTTCAGCAGCCACACTGAATAGAAATTATTAATTAGTCAGCTGGTAGAGCGGAGGACTGTAGAGATGATTGGTGTAGAAATCTTTAGGTCGCTGGTTCAATTCCGGCTCGAAGGAGTTGTTTTTATTTTTTGCTCAGATAGCAATTTTTGGCAATTTACAAACTCAAAATATACAGAGTATAAAGCATTCTCTAAGTCTGGGGTAGCCAACTCCAGTCCTCGAGAGCTACCAACAGTTAATGTTTTCCAGCTCACCTCACAGAATCACAAGTGAAGTAATTAGCTCCACCGGTGGATCTTTTAAAATGTGTTAGTGAGTAATGAGTGCACCTGTGCAGCAGCTAAGTTGTCTGGAAGATGGGAACTGTTGGTAGCTCTCGAGGACTGGAGTTGGCTACTGAGAGACATAAGCAGTGGTTGTGGCAAAGTGATTTTTGTAAAAATGTTTTTGTAAATATGATTTTAAAGTTTGAAGCCTGAAAACGTAAGCTTTTTGTTGCAAAATTGCATTTTATGTCGAAAAATATTATCTTCCACAATGCCGAAACCCGCGATCGAACCAGGTACCTTTAGATCTTCAATTTCTCAGTGCAGGCAGCTCAATCCATAGACAATCTATTGTGAAAATACAGCAAGGCTTAAACAGTAGTCGTGGCCGATTGGTTAAGGCGATGGACTAGAAATCCATGTTTGTTAGCGCATCAAAATCTTTGGGATGCCAGCTTGTTTTCTCTTTTTCTTACACACATTCTCTTCCCCTCCTTAAGACTGACACCAGTCAATTTCAGCAGCCACACTGAATATAAATTATTAATTAGAAATTAATTTTCAAAGCCCAATTTAAAACAAAGGTTGTCAAATGGTTATAAACAATAGAATATTCACATTATTCCTAGAACACTCATTTAGCTAAACATTTAAAGCTATATTAAAGAGCATATAATAACATATTTGAGAACCTACAGCATCCTTCGATAGCTCAGCTGGTAGAGCGGAGGACTGTAGAGATGATTGGTGTAGAAATCCTTAAGTCGCTGGTTCAATTCCGGCTCGAAGGAGTTGTTTTTATTTTTTGCTCAGATAGCAATTTTTGGCAATTTACAAACTCAAAATATACAGAGTATAAAGCATTCTCTAAGTCTGGGGTAGCCAACTCCAGTCCTCGAGAGCTACCAACAGTTAATGTTTTCCAGCTCACCTCACAGAATCACTAGTGAAGTAATTAGCTCCACCTGTGGATCTTTTAAAATGTGTTAGTGAGTAATGAGTGCACCTGTGCAGCAGCTAGGTTGTCTGGAAGATGGGAACTGTTGGTAGCTCTCGAGGACTGGAGTTGGCTACTGAGAGACATAAGCAGTGGTTGTGGCAAAGTGATTTTTGTAAAAATGTTTTTGTAAATATGATTTTAAAGTTTGAAGCCTGAAAACGTAAGCTTTTTGTTGCAAAATTGCATTTTATGTCGAAAAATATTATCTTCCACAATGCCGAAACCCGGGATCGAACCAGGGACCTTTAGATCTTCAGTCTAACGCTCTCCCAACTGAGCTATTTCGGCAAGCTCCCTTGGTCTTGCAATCGTTTTTCGGGGCAAAATGTAAGGAGAATGAAGTTTTGGGTGTATTTGGGTCAATATAATACATCCTCACTTTCTGACTGCAGGCATCTCAATCCATAGACAATCTATTGTGAAACTAGGACATGGTTTATTCAGTAGTCGTGGCCGAGTGGTTAAGGCGATGGACTCAAAATCCATTGGGGTCTCCCCGCGCAGGTTCAATTCCTGCCGACTATGAACGCCTTAAGTTTTCTCTTTTCTGCAAGTTTTTAAAAACTTGAAACCTGTGATGCCCATAGCGAGTTCAGGCCATTAGCGCATCAAATGTAAAGGAGAATGAAGTTTTGGGTGTGTTTGGGTCAATACAATACATCCTCAATTTCTCAGTGCAGGCAGCTCAATCCATAGACAATCTATTGTGAAAATACAGCAAGGCTTAAGCAGTAGTCGTGGCCGAGTGGTTAAGGCGATGGACTAGAAATCCATGTTTGTTAGCGCATCAAAATCTTTTGGATGCCAGCTTGTTTTCTCTTTTTCTTACACACATTCTCTTCCCCTCCTTAAGACTGACACCAGTCAATTTCAGCAGCCACACTGAATAGAAATTATTAATTAGTCAGCTGGTAGAGCAGAGGACTGTAGAGATGATTGGTGTAGAAATCCTTAGGTCGCTGGTTCAATTCTGGCTCGAAGGAGTTGTTTTTATTTTTTGCTCAGATAGCAATTTTTGGCAATTTACAAACTCAAAATATACAGAGTATAAAGCATTCTCTAAGTCTGGGGTAGCCAACTCCAGTCCTCGAGAGCTACCAACAGTTAATGTTTTCCAGCTCACCTCACAGAATCACAAGTGAAGTAATTAGCTCCACCTGTGGATCTTTTAAAATGTGTTAGTGAGTAATGAGTGCACCTGTGCAGCAGCTAGGTTGTCTGGAAGATGGGAACTGTTGGTAGCTCTCGAGGACTGGAGTTGGCTACTGAGAGACATAAGCAGTGGTTGTGGCAAAGTGATTTTTGTAAAAATGTTTTTGTAAATATGATTTTAACCCCTTCCCGACACATGACGTATATATACGTCATGAGTCGGTTGCGGGGGAATCAAGCCAGCTCACGGAGTGACCTGGCTTGAAAGAGAGCAGGTAATGGCTGTATATTACAGCCAGGTACCTGCTCTCACGGACACGAGCGGCGAGTTCGCCGATCGTGGCCGTTTAACCCTTTAAGCACCGCGGGCAAAGCGCCCGCAGTGCTTAAATAGCTGATCGGAGGGGGGGCGCCCCCCTCCGGCGCCGATCAGGGCCCCCCGCGGTGAGATCGGAGGGTGCCGATCGGTTGCCATGGCAGCCAGGGGTCTAATGTAGACCCCTGTGCTGGCCATGTCAGCATACCTATTACATCCTGCCTGAGGCAGGATGTAATAGGAAGTGCTGAAAATCACTATGTTCAGCCATAGAGCTCTATGGCTGAACCTAGTACAGGCGATCGCGCCCCCTAGTGGTCAAGTACACTAGGGGGCCTTGTAGTAAAAGTAAAAAAAAAAATAAAATAAGTTTAAAAATAAAAAAAAAATAAAAAAATATTAAAAGTTCAAATCACCCCCCTTTCCCCATTTCACAAATAAAAATAAATAAAAAATAAAAAAATTAAACATATTTGGTATCGCCGCGTTCCTAAAAGTCCGATCTATTAAAATATAACATTAGTTATCCCACACGGTTAAAGGCGTAAACGGAAAAACATTCCCAACGCCAAAACTACGTTTTTTGGTCGCATCGCCTACCCAAAAAAATGTAACTAAAAGAGATCAGAAAGTCGCACATATCCCATAATGGTATTAATTAAAAAGTACACTTCAGCCCGCAAAAAATGAGCCCTCACCCAGGTCCGTAGGTGGAAAAATAAAAAAGTTATAAGCCGCTGAACATGGCGACGCGACGCAAATTAGAAAAAACGTAAAATTTTCTATTTTTTTTTTAGTGGTAAAACGTAACGGAAACTATATAAGTTTGGAATCACCGGAATCGTAACGACCCATAGAATAAAGATAACCCATCATTTTAAACGAACTATGAACTCCAAAAAAACCGTAACCAGCGCAAAATTGTGGAATTGCGTTTTTTTTTCCTTTTTACCCCACATTGAATTATTTCCTGATTCCCCAGAATATTATACGGTATAGTAAATGGTACCATTAAAAAGTACAACTTGTCCCGCAAAAAAAAAGCCCTCATGTGTCTATATAGCCGGAAAATTAAAAAAGTTACGCTTATTTGAACGCGAGGAGGAAAAAAAAAAAAAAAGTTAAGAAAAAACGCCCGGTCGGGAAAGGGTTAAAGTTTGAAGCCTGAAAACGTAAGCTTTTTGTTGCAAAATTGCATTTTATGTCGAAAAATATTATCTTCCACAATGCCGAAACCCGGGATCGAACCAGGGACCTTTAGATCTTCAGTCTAACGCTTTCCCAACTGAGCTATTTCGGCAAGCTCCCTTGGTCTTGCAATCGTTTTTCGGGGCAAAATGTAAGGAGAATGAAGTTTTGGGTGTATTTGGGTCAATATAATACATCCTCACTTTCTGACTGCAGGCATCTCAATCCATAGACAATCTATTGTGAAACTAGGACATGGTTTATTGAGTAGTCGTGGCCGAGTGGTTAAGGCGATGGACTAGAAAACCATTGGGGTCTCCCCGTGCAGGTTCAAATCCTGCCGACTACGAACGCCTTAAGTTTTCTCTTTTCTGCAAGTTTTTAAAAACTTGAAACCTGTGATGCCCATAGCGAGTTCAGGCCATTCAGGGTCAAATGTAAAGGAGAATGAAGTTTTGGGTGTGTTTGGGTCAATACAATACATCCTCAATTTCTCAGTGCAGGCAGCTCAATTCATAGACAATATATTGTGAAAATACAGCAAGGCTTAAGCAGTAGTCGTGGCCGAGTGGTTAAGGCGATGGACTAGAAATCCATGTTTGTTAGCGCATCAAAATCTTTTGGATGCCAGCTTGTTTTCTCTTTTTCTTACACACATTCTCTTCCCCTCCTTAAGACTGACACCAGTCAATTTCAGCAGCCACACTGAATAGAAATTATTAATTAGTCAGCTGGTAGAGCGGAGGACTGTAGAGATGATTGGTGTAGAAATCTTTAGGTCGCTGGTTCAATTCCGGCTCGAAGGAGTTGTTTTTATTTTTTGCTCAGATAGCAATTTTTGGCAATTTACAAACTCAAAATATACAGAGTATAAAGCATTCTCTAAGTCTGGGGTAGCCAACTCCAGTCCTCGAGAGCTACCAACAGTTCATGTTTTCCAGCTCACCTCACAGAATCACAAGTGAAGTAATTAGCTCCACCGGTGGATCTTTTAAAATGTGTTAGTGAGTAATGAGTGCACCTGTGCAGCAGCTAAGTTGTCTGGAAGATGGGAACTGTTGGTAGCTCTCGAGGACTGGAGTTGGCTACTGAGAGACATAAGCAGTGGTTGTGGCAAAGTGATTTTTGTAAAAATGTTTTTGTAAATATGATTTTAAAGTTTGAAGCCTGAAAACGTAAGCTTTTTGTTGCAAAATTGCATTTTATGTCGAAAAATATTATCTTCCACAATGCCGAAACCCGCGATCGAACCAGGTACCTTTAGATCTTCAATTTCTCAGTGCAGGCAGCTCAATCCATAGACAATCTATTGTGAAAATACAGCAAGGCTTAAACAGTAGTCGTGGCCGATTGGTTAAGGCGATGGACTAGAAATCCATGTTTGTTAGCGCATCAAAATCTTTGGGATGCCAGCTTGTTTTCTCTTTTTCTTACACACATTCTCTTCCCCTCCTTAAGACTGACACCAGTCAATTTCAGCAGCCACACTGAATATAAATTATTAATTAGAAATTAATTTTCAAAGCCCAATTTTAAACAAAGGTTGTCAAATGGTTATAAACAATAGAATATTCACATTATTCCTAGAACACTCATTTAGCTAAACATTTAAAGCTATATTAAAGAGCATATAATAACATATTTGAGAACCTACAGCATCCTTCGATAGCTCAGCTGGTAGAGCGGAGGACTGTAGAGATGATTGGTGTAGAAATCCTTAGGTCGCTGGTTCAATTCCGGCTCGAAGGAGTTGTTTTTATTTTTTGCTCAGATAGCAATTTTTGGCAATTTACAAACTCAAAATATACAGAGTATAAAGCATTCTCTAAGTCTGGGGTAGCCAACTCCAGTCCTCGAGAGCTACCAACAGTTAATGTTTTCCAGCTCACCTCACAGAATCACAAGTGAAGTAATTAGCTCCACCTGTGGATCTTTTAAAATGTGTTAGTGAGTAATGAGTGCACCTGTGCAGCAGCTAGGTTGTCTGGAAGATGGGAACTGTTGGTAGCTCTCGAGGACTGGAGTTGGCTACTGAGAGACATAAGCAGTGGTTGTGGCAAAGTGATTTTTGTAAAAATGTTTTTGTAAATATGATTTTAAAGTTTGAAGCCTGAAAACGTAAGCTTTTTGTTGCAAAATTGCATTTTATGTCGAAAAATATTATCTTCCACAATGCCGAAACCCGGGATCGAACCAGGGACCTTTAGATCTTCAGTCTAACGCTCTCCCAACTGAGCTATTTCGGCAAGCTCCCTTGGTCTTGCAATCGTTTTTCGGGGCAAAATGTAAGGAGAATGAAGTTTTGGGTGTATTTGGGTCAATATAATACATCCTCACTTTCTGACTGCAGGCATCTCAATCCATAGACAATCTATTGTGAAACTAGGACATGGTTTATTCAGTAGTCGTGGCCGAGTGGTTAAGGCGATGGACTAGAAATCCATTGGGGTCTCCCCGCGCAGGTTCAATTCCTGCCGACTATGAACGCCTTAAGTTTTCTCTTTTCTGCAAGTTTTTAAAAACTTGAAACCTGTGATGCCCATAGCGAGTTCAGGCCATTAGCGCATCAAATGTAAAGGAGAATGAAGTTTTGGGTGTGTTTGGGTCAATACAATACATCCTCAATTTCTCAGTGCAGGCAGCTCAATCCATAGACAATCTATTGTGAAAATACAGCAAGGCTTAAGCAGTAGTCGTGGCCGAGTGGTTAAGGCGATGGACTAGAAATCCATGTTTGTTAGCGCATCAAAATCTTTTGGATGCCAGCTTGTTTTCTCTTTTTCTTACACACATTCTCTTCCCCTCCTTAAGACTGACACCAGTCAATTTCAGCAGCCACACTGAATAGAAATTATTAATTAGTCAGCTGGTAGAGCAGAGGACTGTAGAGATGATTGGTGTAGAAATCCTTAGGTCGCTGGTTCAATTCTGGCTCGAAGGAGTTGTTTTTATTTTTTGCTCAGATAGCAATTTTTGGCAATTTACAAACTCAAAATATACAGAGTATAAAGCATTCTCTAAGTCTAGGGTAGCCAACTCCAGTCCTCGAGAGCTACCAACAGTTAATGTTTTCCAGCTCACCTCACAGAATCACAAGTGAAGTAATTAGCTCCACCTGTGGATCTTTTAAAATGTGTTAGTGAGTAATGAGTGCACCTGTGCAGCAGCTAGGTTGTCTGGAAGATGGGAACTGTTGGTAGCTCTCGAGGACTGGAGTTGGCTACTGAGAGACATAAGCAGTGGTTGTGGCAAAGTGATTTTTGTAAAAATGTTTTTGTAAATATGATTTTAACCCCTTCCCGACACATGACGTATATATACGTCATGAGTCGGTTGCGGGGGAATCAAGCCAGCTCACGGAGTGACCTGGCTTGAAAGAGAGCAGGTAATGGCTGTATATTACAGCCAGGTACCTGCTCTCACGGACACGAGCGGCGAGTTCGCCGATCGTGGCCGTTTAACCCTTTAAGCACCGCGGGCAAAGCGCCCGCAGTGCTTAAATAGCTGATCGGAGGGGGGGCGCCCCCCTCCGGCGCCGATCGGGGCCCCCCGCGGCGAGATCGGAGGGTGCCGATCGGTTGCCATGGCAGCCAGGGGTCTAATGTAGACCCCTGTGCTGGCCATGTCAGCATACCTATTACATCCTGCCTGAGGCAGGATGTAATAGGAAGTGCTGAAAATCACTATGTTCAGCCATAGAGCTCTATGGCTGAACCTAGTACAGGCGATCGCGCCCCCTAGTGGTCAAGTACACTAGGGGGCCTTGTAGTAAAAGTAAAAAAAAAAAAAAAATAAGTTTAAAAATAAAAAAAAAATAAAAAAATATTAAAAGTTCAAATCACCCCCCTTTCCCCATTTCACAAATAAAAATAAATAAAAAATAAAAAAATTAAACATATTTGGTATCGCCGCGTTCCTAAAAGTCCGATCTATTAAAATATAACATTAGTTATCCCACACGGTTAAAGGCGTAAACGGAAAAACATTCCCAACGCCAAAACTACGTTTTTTGGTCGCATCGCCTACCCAAAAAAATGTAACTAAAAGAGATCAGAAAGTCGCACATATCCCATAATGGTATTAATTAAAAAGTACACTTCAGCCCGCAAAAAATGAGCCCTCACTCAGGTCCGTAGGTGGAAAAATAAAAAAGTTATAAGCCGCTGAACATGGCGACGCGACGCAAATTAGAAAAAACGTAAAATTTTCTATTTTTTTATTAGTGGTAAAACGTAACGGAAACTATATAAGTTTGGTATCACCGGAATCGTAACGACCCATAGAATAAAGATAACCCATCATTTTAAACGAACTATGAACTCCAAAAAAACCGTAACCAGCGCAAAATTGTGGAATTGCGTTTTTTTTTCCTTTTTACCCCACATTGAATTATTTCCTGATTCCCCAGAATATTATACGGTATAGTAAATGGTACCATTAAAAAGTACAACTTGTCCCGCAAAAAAAAAGCCCTCATGTGTCTATATAGCCGGAAAATTAAAAAAGTTACGCTTATTTGAACGCGAGGAAAAAAAAAAAAAAAGTTAAGAAAAAACGCCCGGTCGGGAAAGGGTTAAAGTTTGAAGCCTGAAAACGTAAGCTTTTTGTTGCAAAATTGCATTTTATGTCGAAAAATATTATCTTCCACAATGCCGAAACCCGGGATCGAACCAGGGACCTTTAGATCTTCAGTCTAACGCTTTCCCAACTGAGCTATTTCGGCAAGCTCCCTTGGTCTTGCAATCGTTTTTCGGGGCAAAATGTAAGGAGAATGAAGTTTTGGGTGTATTTGGGTCAATATAATACATCCTCACTTTCTGACTGCAGGCATCTCAATCCATAGACAATCTATTGTGAAACTAGGACATGGTTTATTGAGTAGTCGTGGCCGAGTGGTTAAGGTGATGGACTAGAAAACCATTGGGGTCTCCCCGTGCAGGTTCAAATCCTGCCGACTACAAACGCCTTAAGTTTTCTCTTTTCTGCAAGTTTTTAAAAACTTGAAACCTGTGATGCCCATAGCGAGTTCAGGCCATTAGCGCATCAAATGTAAAGGAGAATGAAGTTTTGGGTGTGTTTGGGTCAATACAATACATCCTCAATTTCTCAGTGCAGGCAGCTCAATCCATAGACAATATATTGTGAAAATACAGCAAGGCTTAAGCAGTAGTCGTGGCCGAGTGGTTAAGGCGATGGACTAGAAATCCATGTTTGTTAGCGCATCAAAATCTTTTGGATGCCAGCTTGTTTTCTCTTTTTCTTACACACATTCTCTTCCCCTCCTTAAGACTGACACCAGTCAATTTCAGCAGCCACACTGAATAGAAATTATTAATTAGTCAGCTGGTAGAGCGGAGGACTGTAGAGATGATTGGTGTAGAAATCTTTAGGTCGCTGGTTCAATTCCGGCTCGAAGGAGTTGTTTTTATTTTTTGCTCAGATAGCAATTTTTGGCAATTTACAAACTCAAAATATACAGAGTATAAAGCATTCTCTAAGTCTGGGGTAGCCAACTCCAGTCCTCGAGAGCTACCAACAGTTAATGTTTTCCAGCTCACCTCACAGAATCACAAGTGAAGTAATTAGCTCCACCGGTGGATCTTTTAAAATGTGTTAGTGAGTAATGAGTGCACCTGTGCAGCAGCTAAGTTGTCTGGAAGATGGGAACTGTTGGTAGCTCTCGAGGACTGGAGTTGGCTACTGAGAGACATAAGCAGTGGTTGTGGCAAAGTGATTTTTGTAAAAATGTTTTTGTAAATATGATTTTAAAGTTTGAAGCCTGAAAACGTAAGCTTTTTGTTGCAAAATTGCATTTTATGTCGAAAAATATTATCTTCCACAATGCCGAAACCCGCGATCGAACCAGGTACCTTTAGATCTTCAATTTCTCAGTGCAGGCAGCTCAATCCATAGACAATCTATTGTGAAAATACAGCAAGGCTTAAACAGTAGTCGTGGCCGATTGGTTAAGGCGATGGACTAGAAATCCATGTTTGTTAGCGCATCAAAATCTTTGGGATGCCAGCTTGTTTTCTCTTTTTCTTACACACATTCTCTTCCCCTCCTTAAGACTGACACCAGTCAATTTCAGCAGCCACACTGAATAGAAATTATTAATTAGAAATTAATTTTCAAAGCCCAATTTTAAACAAAGGTTGTCAAATGGTTATAAACAATAGAATATTCACATTATTCCTAGAACACTCATTTAGCTAAACATTTAAAGCTATATTAAAGAGCATATAATAACATATTTGAGAACCTACAGCATCCTTCGATAGCTCAGCTGGTAGAGTGGAGTACTGTAGAGATGAATGGTGTAGAAATCCTTAGGTCGCTGGTTCAATTCCGGCTCGAAGGAGTTGTTTTTATTTTTTGCTCAGATAGCAATTTTTGGCAATTTACAAACTCAAAATATACAGAGTATAAAGCATTCTCTAAGTCTGGGGTAGCCAACTCCAGTCCTCGAGAGCTACCAACAGTTAATGTTTTCCAGCTCACCTCACAGAATCACAAGTGAAGTAATTAGCTCCACCTGTGGATCTTTTAAAATGTGTTAGTGAGTAATGAGTGCACCTGTGCAGCAGCTAGGTTGTCTGGAAGATGGGAACTGTTGGTAGCTCTCGAGGACTGGAGTTGGCTACTGAGAGACATAAGCAGTGGTTGTGGCAAAGTGATTTTTGTAAAAATGTTTTTGTAAATATGATTTTAAAGTTTGAAGCCTGAAAACGTAAGCTTTTTGTTGCAAAATTGCATTTTATGTCGAAAAATATTATCTTCCACAATGCCGAAACCCGGGATCGAACCAGGGACCTTTAGATCTTCAGTCTAACGCTCTCCCAACTGAGCTATTTCGGCAAGCTCCCTTGGTCTTGCAATCGTTTTTCGGGGCAAAATGTAAGGAGAATGAAGTTTTGGGTGTATTTGGGTCAATATAATACATCCTCACTTTCTGACTGCAGGCATCTCAATCCATAGACAATCTATTGTGAAACTAGGACATGGTTTATTCAGTAGTCGTGGCCGAGTGGTTAAGGCGATGGACTAGAAATCCATTGGGGTCTCCCCGCGCAGGTTCAATTCCTGCCGACTATGAACGCCTTAAGTTTTCTCTTTTCTGCAAGTTTTTAAAAACTTGAAACCTGTGATGCCCATAGCGAGTTCAGGCCATTAGCGCATCAAATGTAAAGGAGAATGAAGTTTTGGGTGTGTTTGGGTCAATACAATACATCCTCAATTTCTCAGTGCAGGCAGCTCAATCCATAGACAATCTATTGTGAAAATACAGCAAGGCTTAAGCAGTAGTCGTGGCCGAGTGGTTAAGGCGATGGACTAGAAATCCATGTTTGTTAGCGCATCAAAATCTTTTGGATGCCAGCTTGTTTTCTCTTTTTCTTACACACATTCTCTTCCCCTCCTTAAGACTGACACCAGTCAATTTCAGCAGCCACACTGAATAGAAATTATTAATTAGTCAGCTGGTAGAGCAGAGGACTGTAGAGATGATTGGTGTAGAAATCCTTAGGTCGCTGGTTCAATTCTGGCTCGAAGGAGTTGTTTTTATTTTTTGCTCAGATAGCAATTTTTGGCAATTTACAAACTCAAAATATACAGAGTATAAAGCATTCTCTAAGTCTGGGGTAGCCAACTCCAGTCCTCGAGAGCTACCAACAGTTAATGTTTTCCAGCTCACCTCACAGAATCACAAGTGAAGTAATTAGCTCCACCTGTGGATCTTTTAAAATGTGTTAGTGAGTAATGAGTGCACCTGTGCAGCAGCTAGGTTGTCTGGAAGATGGGAACTGTTGGTAGCTCTCGAGGACTGGAGTTGGCTACTGAGAGACATAAGCAGTGGTTGTGGCAAAGTGATTTTTGTAAAAATGTTTTTGTAAATATGATTTTAAAGTTTGAAGCCTGAAAACGTAAGCTTTTTGTTGGAAAATTGCATTTTATGTCGAAAAATATTATCTTCCACAATGCCGAAACCCGGGATCGAACCAGGTACCTTTAGATCTTCAATTTCTCAGTGCAGGCAGCTCAATCCATAGACAATCTATTGTGAAAATACAGCAAGGCTTAAGCAGTAGTCGTGGCCGATTGGTTAAGGCGATGGACTAGAAATCCATGTTTGTTAGCGCATCAAAATCTTTGGGATGCCAGCTTGTTTTCTCTTTTTCTTACACACATTCTCTTCCCCTCCTTAAGACTGACACCAGTCAATTTCAGCAGCCACACTGAATAGAAATTATTAATTAGAAATTAATTTTCAAAGCCCAATTTTAAACAAAGGTTGTCAAATGGTTATAAACAATAGAATATTCACATTATTCCTAGAACACTCATTTAGCTAAACATTTAAAGCTATATTAAAGAGCATATAATAACATATTTGAGAACCTACAGCATCCTTCGATAGCTCAGCTGGTAGAGCGGAGGACTGTAGAGATGATTGGTGTAGAAATCCTTAGGTCGGTGGTTCAATTCCGGCTCGAAGGAGTTGTTTTTATTTTTTGCTCAGATAGCAATTTTTGGCAATTTACAAACTCAAAATATACAGAGTATAAAGCATTCTCTAAGTCTGGGGTAGCCAACTCCAGTCCTCGAGAGCTACCAACAGTTAATGTTTTCCATCTCACCTCACAGAATCACAAGTGAAGTAATTAGCTCCACCTGTGGATCTTTTAAAATGTGTTAGTGAGTAATGAGTGCACCTGTGCAGCAGCTAGGTTGTCTGGAAGATGGGAACTGTTGGTAGCTCTCGAGGACTGGAGTTGGCTACTGAGAGACATAAGCAGTGGTTGTGGCAAAGTGATTTTTGTAAAAATGTTTTTGTAAATATGATTTTAAAGTTTGAAGCCTGAAAACGTAAGCTTTTTGTTGCAAAATTGCATTTTATGTCGAAAAATATTATCTTCCACAATGCCGAAACCCAGGATCGAACCAGGGATCTTTAGATCTTCAGTCTAACGCTCTCCCAACTGAGCTATTTCGGCAAGCTCCCTTGGTCTTGCAATCGTTTTTCGGGGCAAAATGTAAGGAGAATGAAGTTTTGGGTGTATTTGGGTCAATATAATACATCCTCACTTTCTGACTGCAGGCATCTCAATCCATAGACAATCTATTGTGAAACTAGGACATGGTTTATTCAGTAGTCGTGGCCGAGTGGTTAAGGCGATGGACTAGAAATCCATTGGGGTCTCCCCGCGCAGGTTTAAATCCTGCCGACTAAGAACGCCTTAAGTTTTCTCTTTTCTGCAAGTTTTTAAAAACTTGAAACCTGTGATGCCCATAGCGAGTTCAGGCCATTAGCGCATCAAATGTAAAGGAGAATGAAGTTTTGGGTGTGTTTGGGTCAATACAATACATCCTCAATTTCTCAGTGCAGGCAGCTCAATCCATAGACAATCTATTGTGAAAATACAGCAAGGCTTAAGCAGTAGTCGTGGCCGAGTGGTTAAGGCGATGGACTAGAAATCCATGTTTGTTAGCGCATCAAAATCTTTTGGATGCCAGCTTGTTTTCTCTTTTTCTTACACACATTCTCTTCCCCTCCTTAAGACTGACACCAGTCAATTTCAGCAGCCACACTGAATAGAAATGATTAATTAGTCAGCTGGTAGAGCGGAGGACTGTAGAGATGATTGGTGTAGAAATCCTTAGGTCGCTGGTTCAATTCCGGCTCGAAGGAGTTGTTTTTATTTTTTGCTCAGATAGCAATTTTTGGCAATTTACAAACTCAAAATATACAGAGTATAAAGCATTCTCTAAGTCTGGGGTAGCCAACTCCAGTCCTCGAGAGCTACCAACAGTTAATGTTTTCCAGCTCACCTCACAGAATCACTAGTGAAGTAATTAGCTCCACCTGTGGATCTTTTAAAATGTGTTAGTGAGTAATGAGTGCACCTGTGCAGCAGCTAGGTTGTCTGGAAGATGGGAACTGTTGGTAGCTCTCGAGGACTGGAGTTGGCTACTGAGAGACATAAGCAGTGGTTGTGGCAAAGTGATTTTTGTAAAAATGTTTTTGTAAATATGATTTTAAAGTTTGAAGCCTGAAAACGTAAGCTTTTTGTTGCAAAATTGCATTTTATGTCGAAAAATATTATCTTCCACAATGCCGAAACCCGGGATCGAACCAGGGACCTTTAGATCTTCAGTCTAACGCTCTCCCAACTGAGCTATTTCGGCAAGCTCCCTTGGTCTTGCAATCGTTTTTCGGGGCAAAATGTAAGGAGAATGAAGTTTTGGGTGTATTTGGGTCAATATAATACATCCTCACTTTCTGACTGCAGGCATCTCAATCCATAGACAATCTATTGTGAAACTAGGACATGGTTTATTCAGTAGTCGTGGCCGAGTGGTTAAGGCGATGGACTCAAAATCCATTGGGGTCTCCCCGCGCAGGTTCAATTCCTGCCGACTATGAACGCCTTAAGTTTTCTCTTTTCTGCAAGTTTTTAAAAACTTGAAACCTGTGATGCCCATAGCGAGTTCAGGCCATTAGCGCATCAAATGTAAAGGAGAATGAAGTTTTGGGTGTGTTTGGGTCAATACAATACATCCTCAATTTCTCAGTGCAGGCAGCTCAATCCATAGACAATCTATTGTGAAAATACAGCAAGGCTTAAGCAGTAGTCGTGGCCGAGTGGTTAAGGCGATGGACTAGAAATCCATGTTTGTTAGCGCATCAAAATCTTTTGGATGCCAGCTTGTTTTCTCTTTTTCTTACACACATTCTCTTCCCCTCCTTAAGACTGACACCAGTCAATTTCAGCAGCCACACTGAATAGAAATTATTAATTAGTCAGCTGGTAGAGCAGAGGACTGTAGAGATGATTGGTGTAGAAATCCTTAGGTCGCTGGTTCAATTCTGGCTCGAAGGAGTTGTTTTTATTTTTTGCTCAGATAGCAATTTTTGGCAATTTACAAACTCAAAATATACAGAGTATAAAGCATTCTCTAAGTCTGGGGTAGCCAACTCCAGTCCTCGAGAGCTACCAACAGTTAATGTTTTCCAGCTCACCTCACAGAATCACAAGTGAAGTAATTAGCTCCACCTGTGGATCTTTTAAAATGTGTTAGTGAGTAATGAGTGCACCTGTGCAGCAGCTAGGTTGTCTGGAAGATGGGAACTGTTGGTAGCTCTCGAGGACTGGAGTTGGCTACTGAGAGACATAAGCAGTGGTTGTGGCAAAGTGATTTTTGTAAAAATGTTTTTGTAAATATGATTTTAACCCCTTCCCGACACATGACGTATATATACGTCATGAGTCGGTTGCGGGGGAATCAAGCCAGCTCACGGAGTGACCTGGCTTGAAAGAGAGCAGGTAATGGCTGTATATTACAGCCAGGTACCTGCTCTCACGGACACGAGCGGCGAGTTCGCCGATCGTGGCCGTTTAACCCTTTAAGCACCGCGGGCAAAGCGCCCGCAGTGCTTAAATAGCTGATCGGAGGGGGGGCGCCCCCCTCCGGCGCCGATCAGGGCCCCCCGCGGTGAGATCGGAGGGTGCCGATCGGTTGCCATGGCAGCCAGGGGTCTAATGTAGACCCCTGTGCTGGCCATGTCAGCATACCTATTACATCCTGCCTGAGGCAGGATGTAATAGGAAGTGCTGAAAATCACTATGTTCAGCCATAGAGCTCTATGGCTGAACCTAGTACAGGCGATCGCGCCCCCTAGTGGTCAAGTACACTAGGGGGCCTTGTAGTAAAAGTAAAAAAAAAAATAAAATAAGTTTAAAAATAAAAAAAAAATAAAAAAATATTAAAAGTTCAAATCACCCCCCTTTCCCCATTTCACAAATAAAAATAAATAAAAAATAAAAAAATTAAACATATTTGGTATCGCCGCGTTCCTAAAAGTCCGATCTATTAAAATATAACATTAGTTATCCCACACGGTTAAAGGCGTAAACGGAAAAACATTCCCAACGCCAAAACTACGTTTTTTGGTCGCATCGCCTACCCAAAAAAATGTAACTAAAAGAGATCAGAAAGTCGCACATATCCCATAATGGTATTAATTAAAAAGTACACTTCAGCCCGCAAAAAATGAGCCCTCACCCAGGTCCGTAGGTGGAAAAATAAAAAAGTTATAAGCCGCTGAACATGGCGACGCGACGCAAATTAGAAAAAACGTAAAATTTTCTATTTTTTTTTTAGTGGTAAAACGTAACGGAAACTATATAAGTTTGGAATCACCGGAATCGTAACGACCCATAGAATAAAGATAACCCATCATTTTAAACGAACTATGAACTCCAAAAAAACCGTAACCAGCGCAAAATTGTGGAATTGCGTTTTTTTTTCCTTTTTACCCCACATTGAATTATTTCCTGATTCCCCAGAATATTATACGGTATAGTAAATGGTACCATTAAAAAGTACAACTTGTCCCGCAAAAAAAAAGCCCTCATGTGTCTATATAGCCGGAAAATTAAAAAAGTTACGCTTATTTGAACGCGAGGAGGAAAAAAAAAAAAAAAGTTAAGAAAAAACGCCCGGTCGGGAAAGGGTTAAAGTTTGAAGCCTGAAAACGTAAGCTTTTTGTTGCAAAATTGCATTTTATGTCGAAAAATATTATCTTCCACAATGCCGAAACCCGGGATCGAACCAGGGACCTTTAGATCTTCAGTCTAACGCTTTCCCAACTGAGCTATTTCGGCAAGCTCCCTTGGTCTTGCAATCGTTTTTCGGGGCAAAATGTAAGGAGAATGAAGTTTTGGGTGTATTTGGGTCAATATAATACATCCTCACTTTCTGACTGCAGGCATCTCAATCCATAGACAATCTATTGTGAAACTAGGACATGGTTTATTGAGTAGTCGTGGCCGAGTGGTTAAGGCGATGGACTAGAAAACCATTGGGGTCTCCCCGTGCAGGTTCAAATCCTGCCGACTACGAACGCCTTAAGTTTTCTCTTTTCTGCAAGTTTTTAAAAACTTGAAACCTGTGATGCCCATAGCGAGTTCAGGCCATTCAGGGTCAAATGTAAAGGAGAATGAAGTTTTGGGTGTGTTTGGGTCAATACAATACATCCTCAATTTCTCAGTGCAGGCAGCTCAATTCATAGACAATATATTGTGAAAATACAGCAAGGCTTAAGCAGTAGTCGTGGCCGAGTGGTTAAGGCGATGGACTAGAAATCCATGTTTGTTAGCGCATCAAAATCTTTTGGATGCCAGCTTGTTTTCTCTTTTTCTTACACACATTCTCTTCCCCTCCTTAAGACTGACACCAGTCAATTTCAGCAGCCACACTGAATAGAAATTATTAATTAGTCAGCTGGTAGAGCGGAGGACTGTAGAGATGATTGGTGTAGAAATCTTTAGGTCGCTGGTTCAATTCCGGCTCGAAGGAGTTGTTTTTATTTTTTGCTCAGATAGCAATTTTTGGCAATTTACAAACTCAAAATATACAGAGTATAAAGCATTCTCTAAGTCTGGGGTAGCCAACTCCAGTCCTCGAGAGCTACCAACAGTTCATGTTTTCCAGCTCACCTCACAGAATCACAAGTGAAGTAATTAGCTCCACCGGTGGATCTTTTAAAATGTGTTAGTGAGTAATGAGTGCACCTGTGCAGCAGCTAAGTTGTCTGGAAGATGGGAACTGTTGGTAGCTCTCGAGGACTGGAGTTGGCTACTGAGAGACATAAGCAGTGGTTGTGGCAAAGTGATTTTTGTAAAAATGTTTTTGTAAATATGATTTTAAAGTTTGAAGCCTGAAAACGTAAGCTTTTTGTTGCAAAATTGCATTTTATGTCGAAAAATATTATCTTCCACAATGCCGAAACCCGCGATCGAACCAGGTACCTTTAGATCTTCAATTTCTCAGTGCAGGCAGCTCAATCCATAGACAATCTATTGTGAAAATACAGCAAGGCTTAAACAGTAGTCGTGGCCGATTGGTTAAGGCGATGGACTAGAAATCCATGTTTGTTAGCGCATCAAAATCTTTGGGATGCCAGCTTGTTTTCTCTTTTTCTTACACACATTCTCTTCCCCTCCTTAAGACTGACACCAGTCAATTTCAGCAGCCACACTGAATATAAATTATTAATTAGAAATTAATTTTCAAAGCCCAATTTTAAACAAAGGTTGTCAAATGGTTATAAACAATAGAATATTCACATTATTCCTAGAACACTCATTTAGCTAAACATTTAAAGCTATATTAAAGAGCATATAATAACATATTTGAGAACCTACAGCATCCTTCGATAGCTCAGCTGGTAGAGCGGAGGACTGTAGAGATGATTGGTGTAGAAATCCTTAGGTCGCTGGTTCAATTCCGGCTCGAAGGAGTTGTTTTTATTTTTTGCTCAGATAGCAATTTTTGGCAATTTACAAACTCAAAATATACAGAGTATAAAGCATTCTCTAAGTCTGGGGTAGCCAACTCCAGTCCTCGAGAGCTACCAACAGTTAATGTTTTCCAGCTCACCTCACAGAATCACAAGTGAAGTAATTAGCTCCACCTGTGGATCTTTTAAAATGTGTTAGTGAGTAATGAGTGCACCTGTGCAGCAGCTAGGTTGTCTGGAAGATGGGAACTGTTGGTAGCTCTCGAGGACTGGAGTTGGCTACTGAGAGACATAAGCAGTGGTTGTGGCAAAGTGATTTTTGTAAAAATGTTTTTGTAAATATGATTTTAAAGTTTGAAGCCTGAAAACGTAAGCTTTTTGTTGCAAAATTGCATTTTATGTCGAAAAATATTATCTTCCACAATGCCGAAACCCGGGATCGAACCAGGGACCTTTAGATCTTCAGTCTAACGCTCTCCCAACTGAGCTATTTCGGCAAGCTCCCTTGGTCTTGCAATCGTTTTTCGGGGCAAAATGTAAGGAGAATGAAGTTTTGGGTGTATTTGGGTCAATATAATACATCCTCACTTTCTGACTGCAGGCATCTCAATCCATAGACAATCTATTGTGAAACTAGGACATGGTTTATTCAGTAGTCGTGGCCGAGTGGTTAAGGCGATGGACTAGAAATCCATTGGGGTCTCCCCGCGCAGGTTCAATTCCTGCCGACTATGAACGCCTTAAGTTTTCTCTTTTCTGCAAGTTTTTAAAAACTTGAAACCTGTGATGCCCATAGCGAGTTCAGGCCATTAGCGCATCAAATGTAAAGGAGAATGAAGTTTTGGGTGTGTTTGGGTCAATACAATACATCCTCAATTTCTCAGTGCAGGCAGCTCAATCCATAGACAATCTATTGTGAAAATACAGCAAGGCTTAAGCAGTAGTCGTGGCCGAGTGGTTAAGGCGATGGACTAGAAATCCATGTTTGTTAGCGCATCAAAATCTTTTGGATGCCAGCTTGTTTTCTCTTTTTCTTACACACATTCTCTTCCCCTCCTTAAGACTGACACCAGTCAATTTCAGCAGCCACACTGAATAGAAATTATTAATTAGTCAGCTGGTAGAGCAGAGGACTGTAGAGATGATTGGTGTAGAAATCCTTAGGTCGCTGGTTCAATTCTGGCTCGAAGGAGTTGTTTTTATTTTTTGCTCAGATAGCAATTTTTGGCAATTTACAAACTCAAAATATACAGAGTATAAAGCATTCTCTAAGTCTAGGGTAGCCAACTCCAGTCCTCGAGAGCTACCAACAGTTAATGTTTTCCAGCTCACCTCACAGAATCACAAGTGAAGTAATTAGCTCCACCTGTGGATCTTTTAAAATGTGTTAGTGAGTAATGAGTGCACCTGTGCAGCAGCTAGGTTGTCTGGAAGATGGGAACTGTTGGTAGCTCTCGAGGACTGGAGTTGGCTACTGAGAGACATAAGCAGTGGTTGTGGCAAAGTGATTTTTGTAAAAATGTTTTTGTAAATATGATTTTAACCCCTTCCCGACACATGACGTATATATACGTCATGAGTCGGTTGCGGGGGAATCAAGCCAGCTCACGGAGTGACCTGGCTTGAAAGAGAGCAGGTAATGGCTGTATATTACAGCCAGGTACCTGCTCTCACGGACACGAGCGGCGAGTTCGCCGATCGTGGCCGTTTAACCCTTTAAGCACCGCGGGCAAAGCGCCCGCAGTGCTTAAATAGCTGATCGGAGGGGGGGCGCCCCCCTCCGGCGCCGATCGGGGCCCCCCGCGGCGAGATCGGAGGGTGCCGATCGGTTGCCATGGCAGCCAGGGGTCTAATGTAGACCCCTGTGCTGGCCATGTCAGCATACCTATTACATCCTGCCTGAGGCAGGATGTAATAGGAAGTGCTGAAAATCACTATGTTCAGCCATAGAGCTCTATGGCTGAACCTAGTACAGGCGATCGCGCCCCCTAGTGGTCAAGTACACTAGGGGGCCTTGTAGTAAAAGTAAAAAAAAAAAAAAAATAAGTTTAAAAATAAAAAAAAAATAAAAAAATATTAAAAGTTCAAATCACCCCCCTTTCCCCATTTCACAAATAAAAATAAATAAAAAATAAAAAAATTAAACATATTTGGTATCGCCGCGTTCCTAAAAGTCCGATCTATTAAAATATAACATTAGTTATCCCACACGGTTAAAGGCGTAAACGGAAAAACATTCCCAACGCCAAAACTACGTTTTTTGGTCGCATCGCCTACCCAAAAAAATGTAACTAAAAGAGATCAGAAAGTCGCACATATCCCATAATGGTATTAATTAAAAAGTACACTTCAGCCCGCAAAAAATGAGCCCTCACTCAGGTCCGTAGGTGGAAAAATAAAAAAGTTATAAGCCGCTGAACATGGCGACGCGACGCAAATTAGAAAAAACGTAAAATTTTCTATTTTTTTATTAGTGGTAAAACGTAACGGAAACTATATAAGTTTGGTATCACCGGAATCGTAACGACCCATAGAATAAAGATAACCCATCATTTTAAACGAACTATGAACTCCAAAAAAACCGTAACCAGCGCAAAATTGTGGAATTGCGTTTTTTTTTCCTTTTTACCCCACATTGA
Organism: Crinia signifera; assembly: GCF_055691185.1. Classification (NCBI taxonomy): domain Eukaryota; kingdom Metazoa; phylum Chordata; class Amphibia; order Anura; family Myobatrachidae; genus Crinia; species Crinia signifera. The sequence goes on from NC_139219.1 coordinate 275,620,569, forward strand.
ATTATTTCCTGATTCCCCAGAATATTATACGGTATAGTAAATGGTACCATTAAAAAGTACAACTTGTCCCGCAAAAAAAAAGCCCTCATGTGTCTATATAGCCGGAAAATTAAAAAAGTTACGCTTATTTGAACGCGAGGAAAAAAAAAAAAAAAGTTAAGAAAAAACGCCCGGTCGGGAAAGGGTTAAAGTTTGAAGCCTGAAAACGTAAGCTTTTTGTTGCAAAATTGCATTTTATGTCGAAAAATATTATCTTCCACAATGCCGAAACCCGGGATCGAACCAGGGACCTTTAGATCTTCAGTCTAACGCTTTCCCAACTGAGCTATTTCGGCAAGCTCCCTTGGTCTTGCAATCGTTTTTCGGGGCAAAATGTAAGGAGAATGAAGTTTTGGGTGTATTTGGGTCAATATAATACATCCTCACTTTCTGACTGCAGGCATCTCAATCCATAGACAATCTATTGTGAAACTAGGACATGGTTTATTGAGTAGTCGTGGCCGAGTGGTTAAGGTGATGGACTAGAAAACCATTGGGGTCTCCCCGTGCAGGTTCAAATCCTGCCGACTACAAACGCCTTAAGTTTTCTCTTTTCTGCAAGTTTTTAAAAACTTGAAACCTGTGATGCCCATAGCGAGTTCAGGCCATTAGCGCATCAAATGTAAAGGAGAATGAAGTTTTGGGTGTGTTTGGGTCAATACAATACATCCTCAATTTCTCAGTGCAGGCAGCTCAATCCATAGACAATATATTGTGAAAATACAGCAAGGCTTAAGCAGTAGTCGTGGCCGAGTGGTTAAGGCGATGGACTAGAAATCCATGTTTGTTAGCGCATCAAAATCTTTTGGATGCCAGCTTGTTTTCTCTTTTTCTTACACACATTCTCTTCCCCTCCTTAAGACTGACACCAGTCAATTTCAGCAGCCACACTGAATAGAAATTATTAATTAGTCAGCTGGTAGAGCGGAGGACTGTAGAGATGATTGGTGTAGAAATCTTTAGGTCGCTGGTTCAATTCCGGCTCGAAGGAGTTGTTTTTATTTTTTGCTCAGATAGCAATTTTTGGCAATTTACAAACTCAAAATATACAGAGTATAAAGCATTCTCTAAGTCTGGGGTAGCCAACTCCAGTCCTCGAGAGCTACCAACAGTTAATGTTTTCCAGCTCACCTCACAGAATCACAAGTGAAGTAATTAGCTCCACCGGTGGATCTTTTAAAATGTGTTAGTGAGTAATGAGTGCACCTGTGCAGCAGCTAAGTTGTCTGGAAGATGGGAACTGTTGGTAGCTCTCGAGGACTGGAGTTGGCTACTGAGAGACATAAGCAGTGGTTGTGGCAAAGTGATTTTTGTAAAAATGTTTTTGTAAATATGATTTTAAAGTTTGAAGCCTGAAAATGTAAGCTTTTTGTTGCAAAATTGCATTTTATGTCGAAAAATATTATCTTCCACAATGCCGAAACCCGCGATCGAACCAGGTACCTTTAGATCTTCAATTTCTCAGTGCAGGCAGCTCAATCCATAGACAATCTATTGTGAAAATACAGCAAGGCTTAAACAGTAGTCGTGGCCGATTGGTTAAGGCGATGGACTAGAAATCCATGTTTGTTAGCGCATCAAAATCTTTGGGATGCCAGCTTGTTTTCTCTTTTTCTTACACACATTCTCTTCCCCTCCTTAAGACTGACACCAGTCAATTTCAGCAGCCACACTGAATAGAAATTATTAATTAGAAATTAATTTTCAAAGCCCAATTTTAAACAAAGGTTGTCAAATGGTTATAAACAATAGAATATTCACATTATTCCTAGAACACTCATTTAGCTAAACATTTAAAGCTATATTAAAGAGCATATAATAACATATTTGAGAACCTACAGCATCCTTCGATAGCTCAGCTGGTAGAGTGGAGTACTGTAGAGATGAATGGTGTAGAAATCCTTAGGTCGCTGGTTCAATTCCGGCTCGAAGGAGTTGTTTTTATTTTTTGCTCAGATAGCAATTTTTGGCAATTTACAAACTCAAAATATACAGAGTATAAAGCATTCTCTAAGTCTGGGGTAGCCAACTCCAGTCCTCGAGAGCTACCAACAGTTAATGTTTTCCAGCTCACCTCACAGAATCACAAGTGAAGTAATTAGCTCCACCTGTGGATCTTTTAAAATGTGTTAGTGAGTAATGAGTGCACCTGTGCAGCAGCTAGGTTGTCTGGAAGATGGGAACTGTTGGTAGCTCTCGAGGACTGGAGTTGGCTACTGAGAGACATAAGCAGTGGTTGTGGCAAAGTGATTTTTGTAAAAATGTTTTTGTAAATATGATTTTAAAGTTTGAAGCCTGAAAACGTAAGCTTTTTGTTGCAAAATTGCATTTTATGTCGAAAAATATTATCTTCCACAATGCCGAAACCCGGGATCGAACCAGGGACCTTTAGATCTTCAGTCTAACGCTCTCCCAACTGAGCTATTTCGGCAAGCTCCCTTGGTCTTGCAATCGTTTTTCGGGGCAAAATGTAAGGAGAATGAAGTTTTGGGTGTATTTGGGTCAATATAATACATCCTCACTTTCTGACTGCAGGCATCTCAATCCATAGACAATCTATTGTGAAACTAGGACATGGTTTATTCAGTAGTCGTGGCCGAGTGGTTAAGGCGATGGACTAGAAATCCATTGGGGTCTCCCCGCGCAGGTTCAATTCCTGCCGACTATGAACGCCTTAAGTTTTCTCTTTTCTGCAAGTTTTTAAAAACTTGAAACCTGTGATGCCCATAGCGAGTTCAGGCCATTAGCGCATCAAATGTAAAGGAGAATGAAGTTTTGGGTGTGTTTGGGTCAATACAATACATCCTCAATTTCTCAGTGCAGGCAGCTCAATCCATAGACAATCTATTGTGAAAATACAGCAAGGCTTAAGCAGTAGTCGTGGCCGAGTGGTTAAGGCGATGGACTAGAAATCCATGTTTGTTAGCGCATCAAAATCTTTTGGATGCCAGCTTGTTTTCTCTTTTTCTTACACACATTCTCTTCCCCTCCTTAAGACTGACACCAGTCAATTTCAGCAGCCACACTGAATAGAAATTATTAATTAGTCAGCTGGTAGAGCAGAGGACTGTAGAGATGATTGGTGTAGAAATCCTTAGGTCGCTGGTTCAATTCTGGCTCGAAGGAGTTGTTTTTATTTTTTGCTCAGATAGCAATTTTTGGCAATTTACAAACTCAAAATATACAGAGTATAAAGCATTCTCTAAGTCTGGGGTAGCCAACTCCAGTCCTCGAGAGCTACCAACAGTTAATGTTTTCCAGCTCACCTCACAGAATCACAAGTGAAGTAATTAGCTCCACCTGTGGATCTTTTAAAATGTGTTAGTGAGTAATGAGTGCACCTGTGCAGCAGCTAGGTTGTCTGGAAGATGGGAACTGTTGGTAGCTCTCGAGGACTGGAGTTGGCTACTGAGAGACATAAGCAGTGGTTGTGGCAAAGTGATTTTTGTAAAAATGTTTTTGTAAATATGATTTTAAAGTTTGAAGCCTGAAAACGTAAGCTTTTTGTTGGAAAATTGCATTTTATGTCGAAAAATATTATCTTCCACAATGCCGAAACCCGGGATCGAACCAGGTACCTTTAGATCTTCAATTTCTCAGTGCAGGCAGCTCAATCCATAGACAATCTATTGTGAAAATACAGCAAGGCTTAAGCAGTAGTCGTGGCCGATTGGTTAAGGCGATGGACTAGAAATCCATGTTTGTTAGCGCATCAAAATCTTTGGGATGCCAGCTTGTTTTCTCTTTTTCTTACACACATTCTCTTCCCCTCCTTAAGACTGACACCAGTCAATTTCAGCAGCCACACTGAATAGAAATTATTAATTAGAAATTAATTTTCAAAGCCCAATTTTAAACAAAGGTTGTCAAATGGTTATAAACAATAGAATATTCACATTATTCCTAGAACACTCATTTAGCTAAACATTTAAAGCTATATTAAAGAGCATATAATAACATATTTGAGAACCTACAGCATCCTTCGATAGCTCAGCTGGTAGAGCGGAGGACTGTAGAGATGATTGGTGTAGAAATCCTTAGGTCGGTGGTTCAATTCCGGCTCGAAGGAGTTGTTTTTATTTTTTGCTCAGATAGCAATTTTTGGCAATTTACAAACTCAAAATATACAGAGTATAAAGCATTCTCTAAGTCTGGGGTAGCCAACTCCAGTCCTCGAGAGCTACCAACAGTTAATGTTTTCCATCTCACCTCACAGAATCACAAGTGAAGTAATTAGCTCCACCTGTGGATCTTTTAAAATGTGTTAGTGAGTAATGAGTGCACCTGTGCAGCAGCTAGGTTGTCTGGAAGATGGGAACTGTTGGTAGCTCTCGAGGACTGGAGTTGGCTACTGAGAGACATAAGCAGTGGTTGTGGCAAAGTGATTTTTGTAAAAATGTTTTTGTAAATATGATTTTAAAGTTTGAAGCCTGAAAACGTAAGCTTTTTGTTGCAAAATTGCATTTTATGTCGAAAAATATTATCTTCCACAATGCCGAAACCCAGGATCGAACCAGGGATCTTTAGATCTTCAGTCTAACGCTCTCCCAACTGAGCTATTTCGGCAAGCTCCCTTGGTCTTGCAATCGTTTTTCGGGGCAAAATGTAAGGAGAATGAAGTTTTGGGTGTATTTGGGTCAATATAATACATCCTCACTTTCTGACTGCAGGCATCTCAATCCATAGACAATCTATTGTGAAACTAGGACATGGTTTATTCAGTAGTCGTGGCCGAGTGGTTAAGGCGATGGACTAGAAATCCATTGGGGTCTCCCCGCGCAGGTTTAAATCCTGCCGACTAAGAACGCCTTAAGTTTTCTCTTTTCTGCAAGTTTTTAAAAACTTGAAACCTGTGATGCCCATAGCGAGTTCAGGCCATTAGCGCATCAAATGTAAAGGAGAATGAAGTTTTGGGTGTGTTTGGGTCAATACAATACATCCTCAATTTCTCAGTGCAGGCAGCTCAATCCATAGACAATCTATTGTGAAAATACAGCAAGGCTTAAGCAGTAGTCGTGGCCGAGTGGTTAAGGCGATGGACTAGAAATCCATGTTTGTTAGCGCATCAAAATCTTTTGGATGCCAGCTTGTTTTCTCTTTTTCTTACACACATTCTCTTCCCCTCCTTAAGACTGACACCAGTCAATTTCAGCAGCCACACTGAATAGAAATGATTAATTAGTCAGCTGGTAGAGCGGAGGACTGTAGAGATGATTGGTGTAGAAATCCTTAGGTCGCTGGTTCAATTCCGGCTCGAAGGAGTTGTTTTTATTTTTTGCTCAGATAGCAATTTTTGGCAATTTACAAACTCAAAATATACAGAGTATAAAGCATTCTCTAAGTCTGGGGTAGCCAACTCCAGTCCTCGAGAGCTACCAACAGTTAATGTTTTCCAGCTCACCTCACAGAATCACAAGTGAAGTAATTAGCTCCACCTGTGGATCTTTTAAAATGTGTTAGTGAGTAATGAGTGCACCTGTGCAGCAGCTAGGTTGTCTGGAAGATGGGAACTGTTGGTAGCTCTCGAGGACTGGAGTTGGCTACTGAGAGACATAAGCAGTGGTTGTGGCAAAGTGATTTTTGTAAAAATGTTTTTGTAAATATGATTTTAAAGTTTGAAGCCTGAAAACGTAAGCTTTTTGTTGGAAAATTGCATTTTATGTCGAAAAATATTATCTTCCACAATGCCGAAACCCGGGATCGAACCAGGTACCTTTAGATCTTCAATTTCTCAGTGCAGGCAGCTCAATCCATAGACAATCTATTGTGAAAATACAGCAAGGCTTAAGCAGTAGTCGTGGCCGATTGGTTAAGGCGATGGACTAGAAATCCATGTTTGTTAGCGCATCAAAATCTTTGGGATGCCAGCTTGTTTTCTCTTTTTCTTACACACATTCTCTTCCCCTCCTTAAGACTGAC
>NC_139219.1:275676526-275679026 GCF_055691185.1 Crinia signifera
AGCAAGGCTTAAGCAGTAGTCGTGGCCGATTGGTTAAGGCGATGGACTAGAAATCCATGTTTGTTAGCGCATCAAAATCTTTGGGATGCCAGCTTGTTTTCTCTTTTTCTTACACACATTCTCTTCCCCTCCTTAAGACTGACACCAGTCAATTTCAGCAGCCACACTGAATAGAAATTATTAATTAGAAATTAATTTTCAAAGCCCAATTTTAAACAAAGGTTGTCAAATGGTTATAAACAATAGAATATTCACATTATTCCTAGAACACTCATTTAGCTAAACATTTAAAGCTATATTAAAGAGCATATAATAACATATTTGAGAACCTACAGCATCCTTCGATAGCTCAGCTGGTAGAGCGGAGGACTGTAGAGATGATTGGTGTAGAAATCCTTAGGTCGCTGGTTCAATTCCGGCTCGAAGGAGTTGTTTTTATTTTTTGCTCAGATAGCAATTTTTGGCAATTTACAAACTCAAAATATACAGAGTATAAAGCATTCTCTAAGTCTGGGGTAGCCAACTCCAGTCCTCGAGAGCTACCAACAGTTAATGTTTTCCAGCTCACCTCACAGAATCACAAGTGAAGTAATTAGCTCCACCTGTGGATCTTTTAAAATGTGTTAGTGAGTAATGAGTGCACCTGTGCAGCAGCTAGGTTGTCTGGAAGATGGGAACTGTTGGTAGCTCTCGAGGACTGGAGTTGGCTACTGAGAGACATAAGCAGTGGTTGTGGCAAAGTGATTTTTGTAAAAATGTTTTTGTAAATATGATTTTAAAGTTTGAAGCCTGAAAACGTAAGCTTTTTGTTGCAAAATTGCATTTTATGTCGAAAAATATTATCTTCCACAATGCCAAAACCCGGGATCGAACCAGGGACCTTTAGACCTTCAGTCTAACGCTCTCCCAACTGAGCTATTTCGGCAAGCTCCCTTGGTCTTGCAATCGTTTTTCGGGGCAAAATGTAAGGAGAATGAAGTTTTGGGTGTATTTGGGTCAATATAATACATCCTCACTTTCTGACTGCAGGCATCTCAATCCATAGACAATCTATTGTGAAACTAGGACATGGTTTATTCAGTAGTCGTGGCCGAGTGGTTAAGGCAATGGACTAGAAATCCATTGGGGTCTCCCCGCGCAGGTTCAAATCCTGCCGACTACGAACGCCTTAAGTTTTCTCTTTTCTGCAAGTTTTTAAAAACTTGAAACCTGTGATGCCCATAGCGAGTTCAGGCCATTAGCGCATCAAATGTAAAGGAGAATGAAGTTTTGGGTGTGTTTGGGTCAATACAATACATCCTCAATTTCTCAGTGCAGGCAGCTCAATCCATAGACAATATATTGTGAAAATACAGCAAGGCTTAAGCAGTAGTCGTGGCCGAGTGGTTAAGGCGATGGACTAGAAATCCATGTTTGTTAGCGCATCAAAATCTTTTGGATGCCAGCTTGTTTTCTCTTTTTCTTACACACATTCTCTTCCCCTCCTTAAGACTGACACAAGTCAATTTCAGCAGCCACACTGAATAGAAATTATTAATTAGTCAGCTGGTAGAGCGGAGGACTGTAGAGATGATTGGTGTAGAAATCCTTAGGTCGCTGGTTCAATTCCGGCTCGAAGGAGTTGTTTTTATTTTTTGCTCAGATAGCAATTTTTGGCAATTTACAAACTCAAAATATACAGAGTATAAAGCATTCTCTAAGTCTGGGGTAGCCAACTCCAGTCCTCGAGAGCTACCAACAGTTAATGTTTTCCAGCTCACCTCACAGAATCACAAGTAAAGTAATTAGCTCCACCTGTGTATCTTTTAAAATGTGTTAGTGAGTAATGAGTGCACCTGTGCAGCAGCTAGGTTGTCTGGAAGATGGGAACTGTTGGTAGCTCTCGAGGACTGGAGTTGGCTACCGAGAGACATAAGCAGTGGTTGTGGCAAAGTGATTTTTGTAAAAATGTTTTTGTAAATATGATTTTAAAGTTTGAAGCCTGAAAACGTAAGCTTTTTGTTGCAAAATTGCATTTTATGTCGAAAAATATTATCTTCCACAATGCCGAAACCCGGGATCGAACCAGGTACCTTTAGATCTTCAATTACTCAGTGCAGGCAGCTCAATCCATAGAAAATCTATTGTGAAAATACAGCAAGGCTTAAGCAGTAGTCGTGGCCGATTGGTTAAGGCGATGGACTAGAAATCCATGTTTGTTAGCGCATCAAAATCTTTGGGATGCCAGCTTGTTTTCTCTTTTTCTTACACACATTCTCTTCCCCTCCTTAAGACTGACACCAGTCAATTTCAGCAGCCACACTGAATAGAAATTATTAATTAGAAATTAATTTTCAAAGCCCAATTTTAAACAAAGGTTGTCAAATGGTTATAAACAATAGAATATTCACATTATTCCTAGAACACTCATTTAGCTAAACATTTAAAGCTATATTAAAGAGCATATAATAACATATTTGAGAACCTACAGCATCCTTCGATAGCTCAGCTGGTAGAGCGG
>NC_139219.1:275694026-275696526 GCF_055691185.1 Crinia signifera
GTCTGGGGTAGCCAACTCCAGTCCTCGAGAGCTACCAACAGTTAATGTTTTCCAGCTCACCTCACAGAATCACAAGTAAAGTAATTAGCTCCACCTGTGTATCTTTTAAAATGTGTTAGTGAGTAATGAGTGCACCTGTGCAGCAGCTAGGTTGTCTGGAAGATGGGAACTGTTGGTAGCTCTCGAGGACTGGAGTTGGCTACTGAGAGACATAAGCAGTGGTTGTGGCAAAGTGATTTTTGTAAAAATGTTTTTGTAAATATGATTTTAAAGTTTGAAGCCTGAAAACGTAAGCTTTTTGTTGCAAAATTGCATTTTATGTCGAAAAATATTATCTTCCACAATGCCGAAACCCGGGATCGAACCAGGTACCTTTAGATCTTCAATTTCTCAGTGCAGGCAGCTCAATCCATAGACAATCTATTGTGAAAATACAGCAAGGCTTAAGCAGTAGTCGTGGCCGATTGGTTAAGGCGATGGACTAGAAATCCATGTTTGTTAGCGCATCAAAATCTTTGGGATGCCAGCTTGTTTTCTCTTTTTCTTACACACATTCTCTTCCCCTCCTTAAGACTGACACCAGTCAATTTCAGCAGCCACACTGAATAGAAATTATTAATTAGAAATTAATTTTCAAAGCCCAATTTTAAACAAAGGTTGTCAAATGGTTATAAACAATAGAATATTCACATTATTCCTAGAACACTCATTTAGCTAAACATTTAAAGCTATATTAAAGAGCATATAATAACATATTTGAGAACCTACAGCATCCTTCGATAGCTCAGCTGGTAGAGCGGAGGACTGTAGAGATGATTGGTGTAGAAATCCTTAGGTCGCTGGTTCAATTCCGGCTCGAAGGAGTTGTTTTTATTTTTTGCTCAGATAGCAATTTTTGGCAATTTACAAACTCAAAATATACAGAGTATAAAGCATTCTCTAAGTCTGGGGTAGCCAACTCCAGTCCTCGAGAGCTACCAACAGTTAATGTTTTCCAGCTCACCTCACAGAATCACAAGTGAAGTAATTAGCTCCACCTGTGGATCTTTTAAAATGTGTTAGTGAGTAATGAGTGCACCTGTGCAGCAGCTAGGTTGTCTGGAAGATGGGAACTGTTGGTAGCTCTCGAGGACTGGAGTTGGCTACTGAGAGACATAAGCAGTGGTTGTGGCAAAGTGATTTTTGTAAAAATGTTTTTGTAAATATGATTTTAAAGTTTGAAGCCTGAAAACGTAAGCTTTTTGTTGCAAAATTGCATTTTATGTCGAAAAATATTATCTTCCACAATGCCAAAACCCGGGATCGAACCAGGGACCTTTAGACCTTCAGTCTAACGCTCTCCCAACTGAGCTATTTCGGCAAGCTCCCTTGGTCTTGCAATCGTTTTTCGGGGCAAAATGTAAGGAGAATGAAGTTTTGGGTGTATTTGGGTCAATATAATACATCCTCACTTTCTGACTGCAGGCATCTCAATCCATAGACAATCTATTGTGAAACTAGGACATGGTTTATTCAGTAGTCGTGGCCGAGTGGTTAAGGCAATGGACTAGAAATCCATTGGGGTCTCCCCGCGCAGGTTCAAATCCTGCCGACTACGAACGCCTTAAGTTTTCTCTTTTCTGCAAGTTTTTAAAAACTTGAAACCTGTGATGCCCATAGCGAGTTCAGGCCATTAGCGCATCAAATGTAAAGGAGAATGAAGTTTTGGGTGTGTTTGGGTCAATACAATACATCCTCAATTTCTCAGTGCAGGCAGCTCAATCCATAGACAATATATTGTGAAAATACAGCAAGGCTTAAGCAGTAGTCGTGGCCGAGTGGTTAAGGCGATGGACTAGAAATCCATGTTTGTTAGCGCATCAAAATCTTTTGGATGCCAGCTTGTTTTCTCTTTTTCTTACACACATTCTCTTCCCCTCCTTAAGACTGACACAAGTCAATTTCAGCAGCCACACTGAATAGAAATTATTAATTAGTCAGCTGGTAGAGCGGAGGACTGTAGAGATGATTGGTGTAGAAATCCTTAGGTCGCTGGTTCAATTCCGGCTCGAAGGAGTTGTTTTTATTTTTTGCTCAGATAGCAATTTTTGGCAATTTACAAACTCAAAATATACAGAGTATAAAGCATTCTCTAAGTCTGGGGTAGCCAACTCCAGTCCTCGAGAGCTACCAACAGTTAATGTTTTCCAGCTCACCTCACAGAATCACAAGTAAAGTAATTAGCTCCACCTGTGTATCTTTTAAAATGTGTTAGTGAGTAATGAGTGCACCTGTGCAGCAGCTAGGTTGTCTGGAAGATGGGAACTGTTGGTAGCTCTCGAGGACTGGAGTTGGCTACCGAGAGACATAAGCAGTGGTTGTGGCAAAGTGATTTTTGTAAAAATGTTTTTGTAAATATGATTTTAAAGTTTGAAGCCTGAAAACGTAAGCTTTTTGTTGCAAAATTGCATTTTATGTCGAAAAATATTATCTTCCACAATGCCGAAACCCGGGATCGAAC
>NC_139219.1:275736526-275739026 GCF_055691185.1 Crinia signifera
TGGCTACTAAGAGACATAAGCAGTGGTTGTGGCAAAGTGATTTTTGTAAAAATGTTTTTGTAAATATGATTTTAAAGTTTGAAGCCTGAAAACGTAAGCTTTTTGTTGCAAAATTGCATTTTATGTCGAAAAATATTATCTTCCACAGTGCCGAAACCCGGGATCGAACCAGGGACCTTTAGATCTTCAGTCTAACGCTCTCCCAACTGAGCTATTTCGGCAAGCTCCCTTGGTCTTGCAATCGTTTTTCGGGGCAAAATGTAAGGAGAATGAAGTTTTGGGTGTATTTGGGTCAATATAATACATCCTCACTTTCTGACTGCAGGCATCTCAATCCATAGACAATCTATTGTGAAACTAGGACATGGTTTATTCAGTAGTCGTGGCCGAGTGGTTAAGGCGATGGACTAGAAATCCATTGGGCTCTCCCCGCGCAGGTTCAAATCCTGCCGACTACGAACGCCTTAAGTTTTCTCTTTTCTGCAAGTTTTTAAAAACTTGAAACCTGTGATGCCCATAGCGAGTTCAGGCCATTAGCGCATCAAATGTAAAGGAGAATGAAGTTTTGGGTGTGTTTGGGTCAATACAATACATCCTCAATTTCTCAGTGCAGGCAGCTCAATCCATAGACAATCTATTGTGAAAATACAGCAAGGCTTAAGCAGTAGTCGTGGCCGAGTGGTTAAGGCGATGGACTAGAAATCCATGTTTGTTAGCGCATCAAAATCTTTTGGATGCCAGCTTGTTTTCTCTTTTTCTTACACACATTCTCTTCCCCTCCTTAAGACTGACACCAGTCAATTTCAGCAGCCACACTGAATAGAAATTATTAATTAGTCAGCTGGTAGAGCGGAGGACTGTAGAGATGATTGTTGTAGAAATCCTTAGGTCGCTGGTTCAATTCCGGCTCGAAGGAGTTGTTTTTATTTTTTGCTCAGATAGCAATTTTTGGCAATTTACAAACTCAAAATATACAGAGTATAAAGCATTCTCTAAGTCTGGGGTAGCCAACTCCAGTCCTCGAGAGCTACCAACAGTTAATGTTTTCCAGCTCACCTCACAGAATCACAAGTGAAGTAATTAGCTCCACCTGTGGATCTTTTAAAATGTGTTAGTGAGTAATGAGTGCACCTGTGCAGCAGCTAGGTTGTCTGGAAGATGGGAACTGTTGGTAGCTCTCGAGGACTGGAGTTGGCTACTGAGAGACATAAGCAGTGGTTGTGGCAAAGTGATTTTTGTAAAAATGTTTTTGTAAATATGATTTTAAAGTTTGAAGCCTGAAAACGTAAGCTTTTTGTTGCAAAATTGCATTTTATGTCGAAAAATATTATCTTCCACAATGCCGAAACCCGGGATCGAACCAGGTACCTTTAGATCTTCAATTTCTCAGTGCAGGCAGCTCAATCCATAGACAATCTATTGTGAAAATACAGCAAGGCTTAAGCAGTAGTCGTGGCCGATTGGTTAAGGCGATGGACTAGAAATCCATGTTTGTTAGCGCATCAAAATCTTTGGGATGCCAGCTTGTTTTCTCTTTTTCTTACACATATTCTCTTCCCCTCCTTAAGACTGACACCAGTCAATTTCAGCAGCCACACTGAATAGAAATTATTAATTAGAAATTAATTTTCAAAGCCCAATTTTAAACAAAGGTTGTCAAATGGTTATAAACAATAGAATATTCACATTATTCCTAGAACACTCATTTAGCTAAACATTTAAAGCTATATTAAAGAGCATATAATAACATATTTGAGAACCTACAGCATCCTTCGATAGCTCAGCTGGTAGAGCGGAGGACTGTAGAGATGATTGGTGTAGAAATCCTTAGGTCGCTGGTTCAATTCCGGCTCGAAGGAGTTGTTTTTATTTTTTGCTCAGATAGCAATTTTTGGCAATTTACAAACTCAAAATATACAGAGTATAAAGCATTCTCTAAGTCTGGGGTAGCCAACTCCAGTCCTCGAGAGCTACCAACAGTTAATGTTTTCCAGCTCACCTCACAGAATCACAAGTGAAGTAATTAGCTCCACCTGTGGATCTTTTAAAATGTGTTAGTGAGTAATGAGTGCACCTGTGCAGCAGCTAGGTTGTCTGGAAGATGGGAACTGTTGGTAGCTCTCGAGGACTGGAGTTGGCTACTGAGAGACATAAGCAGTGGTTGTGGCAAAGTGATTTTTGTAAAAATGTTTTTGTAAATATGATTTTAAAGTTTGAAGCCTGAAAACGTAAGCTTTTTGTTGCAAAATTGCATTTTATGTCGAAAAATATTATCTTCCACAATGCCGAAACCCGGGATCGAACCAGGTACCTTTAGATCTTCAATTTCTCAGTGCAGGCAGCTCAATCCATAGACAATCTATTGTGAAAATACAGCAAGGCTTAAGCAGTAGTCGTGGCCGATTGGTTAAGGCGATGGACTAGAAATCCATGTTTGTTAGCGCATCAAAATCTTTGGGATGCCAGCTTGTTTTCTCTTTTTCTTACACACATTCTCTTC
>NC_139219.1:275746526-275749026 GCF_055691185.1 Crinia signifera
ACATTTAAAGCTATATTAAAGAGCATATAATAACATATTTGAGAACCTACAGCATCCTTCGATAGCTCAGCTGGTAGAGCGGAGAACTGTAGAGATGATTGGTGTAGAAATCCTTAGGTCGCTGGTTCAATTCTGGTTTGAAGGAGTTGTTTTTATTTTTTGCTCAGATAGCAATTTTTGGCAATTTACAAACTCAAAATATACAGAGTATAAAGCATTCTCTAAGTCTGGGGTAGCCAACTCCAGTCCTCGAGAGCTACCAACAGTTAATGTTTTCCAGCTCACCTCACAGAATCACAAGTGAAGTAATTAGCTCCACCTGTGGATCTTTTAAAATGTGTTAGTGAGTAATGAGTGCACCTGTGCAGCAGCTAGGTTGTCTGGAAGATGGGAACTGTTGGTAGCTCTCGAGGACTGGAGTTGGCTACTGAGAGACATAAGCAGTGGTTGTGGCAAAGTGATTTTTGTAAAAATGTTTTTGTAAATATGATTTTAAAGTTTGAAGCCTGAAAACGTAAGCTTTTTGTTGCAAAATTGCATTTTATGTCGAAAAATATTATCTTCCACAATGCCGAAACCCGGGATCGAACCAGGGACCTTTAGATCTTCAATTTCTCAGTGCAGGCAGCTCAATCCATAGACAATCTATTGTGAAAATACAGCAAGGCTTAAGCAGTAGTCGTGGCCGATTGGTTAAGGCGTTGGACTAGAAATCCATGTTTGTTAGCGCATCAAAATCTTTGGGATGCCAGCTTGTTTTCTCTTTTTCTTACACACATCCTCTTCCCCTCCTTAAGACTGACACCAGTCAATTTCAGCAGCCACACTGAATAGAAATTATTAATTAGAAATTAATTTTCAAAGCCCAATTTTAAACAAAGGTTGTCAAATGGTTATAAACAATAGAATATTCACATTATTCCTAGAACACTCATTTAGCTAAACATTTAAAGCTATATCAAAGAGCATATAATAACATATTTGAGAACCTACAGCATCCTTTGATAGCTCAGCTGGTAGAGCGGAGGACTGTAGAGATGATTGGTGTAGAAATCCTTAGGTCGCTGGTTCAATTCCGGCTCGAAGAAGTTGTTTTTATTTTTTGCTCAGATAGCAATTTTTGGCAATTTACAAACTCAAAATATACAGAGTATAAAGCATTCTCTAAGTCTGGGGTAGCCAACTCCAGTCCTCGAGAGCTACCAACAGTTAATGTTTTCCAGCTCACCTCACAGAATCACAAGTGAAGTAATTAGCTCCACCTGTGGATCTTTTAAAATGTGTTAGTGAGTAATGAGTGCATCTGTGCAGCAGCTAGGTTGTCTGGAAGATGGGAACTGTTGGTAGCTCTCGAGGACTGGAGTTGGCTACTGAGAGACATAAGCAGTGGTTGTGGCAAAGTGATTTTTGTAAAAATGTTTTTGTAAATATGATTTTAAAGTTTGAAGCCTGAAAACGTAAGCTTTTTGTTGCAAAATTGCATTTTATGTCGAAAAATATTATCTTCCACAATGCCGAAACCCGGGATCGAACCAGGGACCTTTAGATCTTCAGTCTAACAGTCTCCCAACTGAGCTATTTCGGCAAGCTCCTTTGGTCTTGCAATCGTTTTTCGGGGCAAAATGTAAGGAGAATGAAGTTTTGGGTGTATTTGGGTCAATATAATACATCCTCACTTTCTGACTGCAGGCATCTCAATCCATAGACAATCTATTGTGAAACTAGGACATGGTTTATTCAGTAGTCGTGGCCGAGTGGTTAAGGCGATGGACTGGAAATCCATTGGGGTCTCCCCGTGCAGGTTCAAATCCTGCCGACTACGAACGCCTTAAGTTTTCTCTTTTCTGCAAGTTTTTAAAAACTTGAAACCTGTGATGCCCATAGCGAGTTCAGGCCATTAGCGCATCAAATGTAAAGGAGAATGAAGTTTTGGGTGTGTTTGGGTCAATACAATACATCCTCAATTTCTCAGTGCAGGCAGCTCAATCCATAGACAATCTATTGTGAAAATACAGCAAGGCTTAAGCAGTAGTCGTGGCCGAGTGGTTAAGGCGATGGACTAGAAATCCATGTTTGTTAGCGCATCAAAATCTTTTGGATGCCAGCTTGTTTTCTCTTTTTCTTACACACATTCTCTTCCCCTCCTTAAGACTGACACCAGTCAATTTCAGCAGCCACACTGAATAGAAATTATTAATTAGTCAGCTGGTAGAGCGGAGGACTGTAGAGATGATTGGTGTAGAAATCCTTAGGTCGCTGGTTCAATTCCGGCTCGAAGGAGTTGTTTTTATTTTTTGCTCAGATAGCAATTTTTGGCAATTTACAAACTCAAAATATACAGAGTATAAAGCATTCTCTAAGTCTGGGGTAGCCAACTCCAGTCCTCGAGAGCTACCAACAGTTAATGTTTTCCAGCTCACCTCACAGAATCACAAGTGAAGTAATTAGCTCCACCTGTGGATCTTTTAAAATGTGTTAGTGAGTAATGAGTGCACCTGTG
>NC_139219.1:275759026-275761526 GCF_055691185.1 Crinia signifera
GGTGTAGAAATCCTTAGGTCGCTGGTTCAATTCCGGCTCGAAGGAGTTGTTTTTATTTTTTGCTCAGATAGCAATTTTTGGCAATTTACAAACTCAAAATATACAGAGTATAAAGCATTCTCTAAGTCTGGGGTAGCCAACTCCAGTCCTCGAGAGCTACCAACAGTTAATGTTTTCCAGCTCACCTCACAGAATCACAAGTGAAGTAATTAGCTCCACCTGTGGATCTTTTAAAATGTGTTAGTGAGTAATGAGTGCACCTGTGCAGCAGCTAGGTTGTCTGGAAGATGGGAACTGTTGGTAGCTCTCGAGGACTGGAGATGGCTACTGAGAGACATAAGCAGTGGTTGTGGCAAAGTGATTTTTGTAAAAATGTTTTTGTAAATATGATTTTAAAGTTTGAAGCCTAAAAAAGTAAGCTTTTTGTTGCAAAATTGCATTTTATGTCGAAAAATATTATCTTCCACAATGCCGAAACCCGGGATCGAACCAGGTACCTTTAGATCTTCAATTTCTCAGTGCAGGCAGCTCAATCCATAGACAATCTATTGTGAAAATACAGCAAGGCTTAAGCAGTAGTCGTGGCCGATTGGTTAAGGCGATGGACTAGAAATCCATGTTTGTTAGCGCATCAAAATCTTTGGGATGCCAGCTTGTTTTCTCTTTTTCTTACACACATTCTCTTCCCCTCCTTAAGACTGACACCAGTCAATTTCAGCAGCCACACTGAATAGAAATTATTAATTAGAAATTAATTTTCAAAGCAAAATTTTAAACAAAGGTTGTCAAATGGTTATAAACAATAGAATATTCACATTATTCCTAGAACACTCATTTAGCTAAACATTTAAAGCTATATTAAAGAGCATATAATAACATATTTGAGAACCTACAGCATCCTTCGATAGCTCAGCTGGTAGAGCGGAGAACTGTAGAGATGATTGGTGTAGAAATCCTTAGGTCGCTGGTTCAATTCCGGCTCGAAGGAGTTGTTTTTATTTTTTGCTCAGATAGCAATTTTTGGCAATTTACAAACTCAAAATATACAGAGTATAAAGCATTCTCTAAGTCTGGGGTAGCCAACTCCAGTCCTCGAGAGCTACCAACAGTTAATGTTTTCCAGCTCACCTCACAGAATCACAAGTGAAGTAATTAGCTCCACCTGTGGATCTTTTAAAATGTGTTAGTGAGTAATGAGTGCACCTGTGCAGCAGCTAGGTTGTCTGGAAGATGGGAACTGTTGGTAGCTCTCGAGGACTGGAGTTGGCTACTGAGAGACATAAGCAGTGGTTGTGGCAAAGTGATTTTTGTAAAAATGTTTTTGTAAATATGATTTTAAAGTTTGAAGCCTGAAAACGTAAGCTTTTTGTTGCAAAATTGCATTTTATGTCGAAAAATATTATCTTCCACAATGCCGAAACCCGGGATCGAACCAGGGACCTTTAGATCTTCAATTTCTCAGTGCAGGCAGCTCAATCCATAGACAATCTATTGTGAAAATACAGCAAGGCTTAAGCAGTAGTCGTGGCCGACTGGTTAAGGCGATGGACTAGAAATCCATGTTTGTTAGCGCATCAAAATCTTTGGGATGCCAGCTTGTTTTCTCTTTTTCTTACACACATTCTCTTCCCCTCCTTAAGACTGACACCAGTCAATTTCAGCAGCCACACTGAATAGAAATTATTAATTAGAAATTAATTTTCAAAGCCCAATTTTAAACAAAGGTTGTCAAATGGTTATAAACAATAGAATATTCACATTATTCCTAGAACACTCATTTAGCTAAACATTTAAAGCTATATCAAAGAGCATATAATAACATATTTGAGAACCTACAGCATCCTTTGATAGCTCAGCTGGTAGAGCGGAGGACTGTAGAGATGATTGGTGTAGAAATCCTTAGGTCGCTGGTTCAATTCCGGCTCGAAGAAGTTTTTATTTTTTGCTCAGATAGCAATTTTTGGCAATTTACAAACTCAAAATATACAGAGTATAAAGCATTCTCTAAGTCTGGGGTAGCCAACTCCAGTCCTCGAGAGCTACCAACAGTTAATGTTTTCCAGCTCACCTCACAGAATCACAAGTGAAGTAATTAGCTCCACCTGTGGATCTTTTAAAATGTGTTAGTGAGTAATGAGTGCACCTGTGCAGCAGCTAGGTTGTCTGGAAGATGGGAACTGTTGGTAGCTCTCGAGGACTGGAGTTGGCTACTGAGAGACATAAGCAGTGGTTGTGGCAAAGTGATTTTTGTAAAAATGTTTTTGTAAATATGATTTTAAAGTTTGAAGCCTGAAAACGTAAGCTTTTTGTTGCAAAATTGCATTTTATGTCGAAAAATATTATCTTCCACAATGCCGAAACCCGGGATCGAACCAGGGACCTTTAGATCTTCAGTCTAACGCTCTCCCAACTGAGCTATTTCGGCAAGCTCCCTTGGTCTTGCAATCGTTTTTCGGGGCAAAATGTAAGGAGAATGAAGTTTTGGGTGTATTTGGGTCAA
>NC_139219.1:275841526-275921526 GCF_055691185.1 Crinia signifera
GAAATTAATTTTCAAAGCCCAATTTTAAACAAAGGTTGTCAAATGGTTATAAACAATAGAATATTCACATTATTCCTAGAACACTCATTTAGCTAAACATTTAAAGCTATATTAAAGAGCATATAATAACATATTTGGGAACCTACAGCATCCTTCGATAGCTCAGCTGGTAGAGCGGAGGACTGTAGAGATGATTGATGTAGAAATCCTTAGGTCGCCGGTTCAATTCCGGCTCGAAGGAGTTGTTTTTATTTTTTGCTCAGATAGCAATTTTTGGCAATTTACAAACTCAAAATATACAGAGTATAAAGCATTCTCTAAGTCTGGGGTAGCCAACTCCAGTCCTCGAGAGCTACCAACAGTTAATGTTTTCCAGCTCACCTCACAGAATCACAAGTGAAGTAATTAGCTCCACCTGTGGATCTTTTAAAATGTGTTAGTGAGTAATGAGTGCACCTGATGGGAACTGTTGGTAGCTCTCGAGGACTGGAGTTGGCTACTGAGAGACATAAGCAGTGGTTGTGGCAAAGTGATTTTTGTAAAAATGTTTTTGTAAATATGATTTTAAAGTTTGAAGCCTGAAAACGTAAGCTTTTTGTTGCAAAATTGCATTTTATGTCGAATAATATTAACTTCCACAATGCCGAAACCCGGGATCGAACCAAGGACCTTTAGATCTTCAGTCTAACTCTCTCCGAACTGAGCTATTTCGGCAAGCTCCCTTGGCCTTGCCATCGTTTTTCGGGGCAAAATGTAAGGAGAATGAAGTTTTGGGTGTATTTGGGTCAATATAATACATCCTCACTTTCTGACTGCAGGCATCTCAATCCATAGACAATCTATTGTGAAACTAGGACATGGCTTATTCAGTAGTCGTGGCCGAGTGGTTAAGGCGATGGACTAGAAATCCATTGGGGTCTCCCCGAGCAGGTTCAAATCCTGCCGACTACGAACGCCTTAAGTTTTCTCTTTTCTGCAAGTTTTTAAAAACTTGAAACCTGTGATGCCCATAGCGAGTTCAGGCCATTAGCGCATCAAATGTAAAGGAGAATGAAGTTTTGGGTGTGTTTGGGTCAATACAATACATCCTCAATTTCTCAGTGCAGGCAGCTCAATCCATAGACAATCTATTGTGAAAATACAGCAAGGCTTAAGCAGTAGTCGTGGCCGAGTGGTTAAGGTGATGGACTAGAAATCCATGTTTGTTAGCGCATTAAAATCTTTTGGATGCCAGCTTGTTTTCTCTTTTTCTTACACACATTCTCTTCCCCTCCTTAAAATTGACACCAGTCAATTTCAGCAGCAACACTGAATAGAAATTATTAATTAGAAATTAATTTTCAAAGCCAAATTTTAAACAAAGGTTGTCAAATGGTTATAAACAATAGAATATTCACATTATTCCTAGAACACTCATTTAGCTAAACATATAAAGCTATATTAAAGAGCATATAATAACATATTTGAGAACCTACAGCATCCTTCGATAGCTCAGCTGGTAGAGCAGAGGACTGTAGAGATGGTTGGTGTAGAAATCCTTAGGTCGCTGGTTCAATTCCGGCTTGAAGGAGTTGTTTTTATTTTTTGCTCAGATAGCAATTTTTGGCAATTTACAAACTCAAAATATACAGAGTATAAAGCATTCTCTAAGTCTGGGGTAGCCAACTCCAGTCCTCGAGAGCTACCAACAGTTAATGTTTTCCAGCTCACCTCACAGAATCACAAGTGAAGTAATTAGCTCCACCTGTGGATCTTTTAAAATGTGTTAGTGAGTAATGAGTGCACCTGTGCAGCAGCTAGGTTGTCTGGAAGATGGGAACTGTTGGTAGCTCTCGAGGACTGGAGTTGGCTACTGAGAGACATAAGCAGTGGTTGTGGCAAAGTGATTTTTGTAAAAATGTTTTTGTAAATATGATTTTAAAGTTTGAAGCCTGAAAACGTAAGCTTTTTGTTGCAAAATTGCATTTTATGTCGAATAATATTAACTTCCACAATGCCGAAACCCGGGATCGAACCAAGGACCTTTAGATCTTCACTCTAACTCTCTCCGAACTGAGCTATTTCGGCAAGCTCCCTTGGCCTTGCAATTGTTTTTCGGGGCAAAATGTAAGGAGAATGAAGTTTTGGGTGTATTTGGGTCAATATAATACATCCTCACTTTCTGACTGCAGGCATCTCAATCCATAGACAATCTATTGTGAAACTAGGACATGGTTTATTCAGTAGTCGTGGCCGAGTGGTTAAGGCGATGGACTAAAAATCCATTAGGGTCTCCCCGCGCAGGTTCAAATCCTGCTGACTACGAACGCCTTAAGTTTTCTCTTTTCTGCAAGTATTTAAAAACTTGAAACCTGTGATGCCCATAGCGAGTTCAGGCCATTAGCGCATCAAATGTAAAGGAGAATGAAGTTTTGGGTGTGTTTGGGTCAATACAATACATCCTCAATTTCTCAGTGCAGGCAGCTCAATCCATAGACAATCTATTGTGAAAATACAGCAAGGCTTAAGCAGTAGTCGTGGCCAAGTGGTTAAGGCGATTAACTAGAAATCAATGTTTGTTAGCGCATCAAAATCTTTGGGATGCCAGCTTGTTTTCTCTTTTTCTTACACACATTCTCTTCCCCTCCTTAAGACTGACACCAGTCAATTTCAGCAGCCACACTGAATAGAAATTATTAATTAGAAATTAATTTTCAAAGCCCAATTTTAAACAAAGGTTGTCAAATGGTTATAAACAATAGAATATTCACATTATTCCTAGAACACTCATTTAGCTAAACATTTAAAGCTATATTAAAGAGCATATAATAACATATTTGGGAACCTACAGCATCCTTCGATAGCTCAGCTGGTAGAGCGGAGGACTGTAGAGATGATTGATGTAGAAATCCTTAGGTCGCCGGTTCAATTCTGGCTCGAAGGAGTTGTTTTTATTTTTTGCTCAGATAGCAATTTTTGGCAATTTACAAACTCAAAATATACAGAGTATAAAGCATTCTCTAAGTCTGGGGTAGCCAACTCCAGTCCTCGAGAGCTACCAACAGTTAATGTGTTCCAGCTCACCTCACAGAATCACAAGTGAAGTAATTAGCTCCACCTGTGGATCTTTTAAAATGTGTTAGTGAGTAATGAATGCACCTGTGCAGCAGCTAGGTTGTCTGGAAGATGGGAACTGTTGGTAGCTCTCGAGGACTGGAGTTGGCTACTGAGAGACATAAGCAGTGGTTGTGGCAAAGTGATTTTTGTAAAAATGTTTTTGTAAATATGATTTTAAAGTTTGAAGCCTGAAAACGTAAGCTTTTTGTTGCAAAATTGCATTTTATGTCGAAAAATATTATCTTCCACAATGCCGAAACCCGGGATCGAAGCAGGGACCTTTAGATCTTCAGTCTAACGCTCTCCCAACTGAGCTATTTCGGCAAGCTCCCTTGGTCTTGCAATCGTTTTTCGGGGCAAAATGTAAGGAGAATGAAGTTTTGGGTGTATTTGGGTCAATATAATACATCCTCACTTTCTGACTTTCTGACTGCAGGCATCTCAATCCATAGACAATCTATTGTGAAACTAGGACATGGTTTATTCAGTAGTCGTGGCCGATTGGTTAAGGCGATGGACTAGAAATCCATTGGGGTCTCCCCGCGCAGGTTCAAATGCTGACGACTATGAATGCCTTAAGTTTTCTCTTTTCTGCAAGTTTTTAAAAACTTGAAACCTGTGATGCCCATAGCGAGTTCAGGCCATTAGCGCATCAAATGTAAAGGAGAATGAAGTTTTGGGTGTGTTTAGGTCAATACAATACATCCTCAATTTCTCAGTGCAGGCAGCTCAATCCATAGACAATCTATTGTGAAAATACAGCAAGGCTTAAGCGGTAGTCGTGGCCGAGTGGTTAAGGCGATGGACTAGAAATCCATGTTTGTTAGCGCATCAAAATCTTTTGGATGCCAGCTTGTTTTCTCTTTTTCTTACACACATTCTCTTCCCCTCCTTAAGACTGACACCAGTCAATTTCAGCAGCCACACTGAATAGAAATTATTAATTAGTCAGCTGGTAGAGTGGAGGACTGCAGAGATGATTGGTGTAGAAATCCTTAGGTCGCTGGTTCAATTCCGGCTCGAAGGAGTTGTTTTTAATTTTTGCTCAGATAGCAATTTTTGGCAATTTACAAACTCAAAATATACAGAGTATAAAGCATTCTCTAAGTCTGGGGTAGCCAACTCCAGTCCTCGAGAGCTACCAACAGTTAATGTTTTCCAGCTCACCTCACAGAATCACAAGTGAAGTAATTAGCTCCACCTGTGGATCTTTTAAAATGTGTTAGTGAGTAATGAGTGCACCTGTGCAGCAGCTAGGTTGTCTGGAAGATGGGAACTGTTGGTAGCTCTCGAGGACTGGAGTTGGCTACTGAGAGACATAAGCAGTGGTTGTGGCAAAGTGATTTTTGTAAAAATGTTTTTGTAAATATGATTTTAAAGTTTGAAGCCTGAAAACGTAAGCTTTTTGTTGCAAAATTGCATTTTATGTCGAAAAATATTATCTTCCACAATGCCGAAACCCGGGATCGAACCAGGGACCTTTAGATCTTCAGTCTAACGCTCTCCCAACTGAGCTATTTCGGCAAGCTCCCTTGGTCTTGCAATCGTTTTTCGGGGCAAAATGTAAGGAGAATGAATTTTTGGGTGTATTTGGGTCAATATAATACATCCTCACTTTCTGACTGCAGGCATCTCAATCCATAGACAATCTATTGTGAAACTAGGACATGGTTTATTCAGTAGTCGTGGCCGAGTGGTTAAGGCGATGGACTAGAAATCCATTGGGGTCTCCCTGCGCAGGTTCAAATCCTGCCGACTACGAATGCCTTAAGTTTTCTCTTTTCTGCAAGTTTTTAAAAACTTGAAACCTGTGATGCCCATAGCGAGTTCAGGCCATTAGCGCATCAAATGTAAAGGAGAATGAAGTTTTGGGTGTGTTTGGGTCAATACAATACATCCTCAATTTCTCAGTGCAGGCAACTCAATTCATAAACAATCTATTGTGAAAATACAGAAAGGCTTAAGCAGTAGTCGTGGCCGAGTGGTTAAGGCGATTAACTAGAAATCCATGTTTATTAGCGCATCAAAATCTTTGGGATGCCAGCTTGTTTTCTCTTTTTCTTACACACATTCTCTTCCCCTCCTTAAGACAGACACCAGTCAATTTCAGCAGCCACACTGAATAGAAATTATTAATTAGAAATTAATTTTCAAAGCCAAATTTTAAACAAAGGTTGTCAAATGGTTATAAACAATAGAATATTCACATTATTCCTAGAACACTCATTTAGCTAAACATTTAAAGCTATATTAAAGAGCATATAATAACATATTTGAGAACCTACAGCATCCTTCGATAGCTCAGCTGGTAGAGCGGAGGACTGTAGTGATGATTGGTGTAGAAATCCTTAGGTCGCTGGTTCAATTTCGGCTCGAAGGAGTTGTTTTTATTTTTTGCTCAGATAGCAATTTTTGGCAATTTACAAACTCAAAATATACAGAGTATAAAGCATTCTCTAAGTCTGGGGTAGCCAACTCCAGTCCTCGAGAGCTACCAACAGTTAATGTTTTCCAGCTCACCTCACAGAATCACAAGTGAAGTAATTAGCTCCACCTGTGGATCTTTTAAAATGTGTTAGTGAGTAATGAGTGCACCTGAGCCAACTCCAGTCCTCGAGAGCTACCAACAGTTCCCATCTTCCAGACAACCTAGCTGCTGCACAGGTTGTCTGGAAGATGGGAACTGTTGGTAGCTCTCGAGGACTGGAGTTGGCTACTGAGAGACATAAGCAGTGGTTGTGGCAAAGTGATTTTTGTAAAAATGTTTTTGTAAATATGATTTTAAAGTTTGAAGCCTGAAAACGTAAGCTTTTTGTTGCAAAATTGCATTTTATGTCGAAAAATATTGTCTTCCACAATGCCGAAACCCGGGATCGAACCAGAGACCTTTAGATCTTCAGTCTAACGCTCTCCCAACTGAGCTATTTCGGCAAGCTCCCTTGGTCTTGCAATCGTTTTTCGGGGCAAAATGTAAGGAGAATGAAGTTTTGGGTGTATTTGGGTCAATATAATACATCCTCACTTTCTGACTGCAGGCATCTCACTCCATAGACAATCTATTGTGAAACTAGAACACGTTTTTTTCAGTAGTCGTGGCCGAGTGGTTAAGGCGATGGACTAGAAATCCATTGGGGTCTCCCCACGCAGGTTTAAATCCTGCCGACTACGAACGCCTTAAGTTTTCTCTTTTCTGCAAGTTTTTAAAAACTTGAAACCTGTGATACCCATAGCGAGTTCAGGCCATTAGCGCATCAAATGTAAAGGAGAATGAAGTTTTGGGTGTGTTTGGGTCAATACAATACATCCTCAATTTCTCAGTGCAGGCAGCTCAATCCATAGACAATCTATTGTGAAAATACAGCAAGGCTTAAGCGGTAGTCGTGGCCGAGTGGTTAAGGCGATGGACTAGAAATCCATGTTTGTTAGCGCATCAAAATCTTTTGGATGCCAGCTTGTTTTCTCTTTTTCTTACACACATTCTCTTCCCCTCCTTAAGACTGACACCAGTCAATTTCAGCAGCCACACTGAATAGAAATTATTAATTAGTCAGCTGGTAGAGCGGAGGACTGCAGAGATGATTGGTGTAGAAATCCTTAGGTCGCTGGTTCAATTTCGGCTCGAAGGAGTTGTTTTTATTTTTTGCTCAGATAGCAATTTTTGGCAATTTACAAACTCAAAATATACAGAGTATAAAGCATTCTCTAAGTCTGGGGTAGCCAACTCCAGTCCTCGAGAGCTACCAACAGTTAATGTTTTCCAGCTCACCTCACAGAATCACAAGTGAAGTAATTAGCTCCACCTGTGGATCTTTTAAAATGTGTTAGTGAGTAATGAGTGCACCTGAGCCAACTCCAGTCCTCGAGAGCTACCAACAGTTCCCATCTTCCAGACAACCTAGCTGCTGCACAGGTTGTCTGGAAGATGGGAACTGTTGGTAGCTCTCGAGGACTGGAGTTGGCTACTGAGAGACATAAGCAGTGGTTGTGGCAAAGTGATTTTTGTAAAAATGTTTTTGTAAATATGATTTTAAAGTTTGAAGCCTGAAAACGTAAACTTTTTGTTGCAAAATTGCATTTTATGTCGAAAAATATTATCTTCCACAATGCCGAAACCCAGGATCGAAGCAGGGACCTTTAGATCTTCAGCCTATTGCTCTCCCAACTGAGCTATTTTGGCAAGCTCCCTTGGTCTTGCAATCGTTTTTCGGGGCAAAATGTAAGGAGAATGAAGTTTTGGGTGTATTTGGGTCAATATAATACATCCTCACTTTCTGACTGCAGGCATCTCAATCCATAGACAATCTATTGTAAAACTAGGACATGGTTTATTCAGTAGTCATGGCCGAGTGGTTAAGGCGATGGACTTGAAATCCATTGGGGTCTCCCCGTGCAGGTTCAAATCCTGCCGACTACGAACGCTTTAAGTTTTCTCTTTTCTGCAAGTTTTTAAAAACTTGAAACCTGTGATGCCCATAGCGAGTTCAGGCCATTAGCGCATCAAATGTAAAGGAGAATGAAGTTTTGGGTGTGTTTGGGTCAATACAATACATCCTCAATTTCTCAGTGCAGGCAGCTCAATCCATAGACAATCTATTGTGAAAATACAGCAAGGTTTAAGCAGTAGTCGTGGCCGAGTGGTTAAGGCGATGGACTAGAAATCCATGTTTGTTAGTGCATCAAAATCTTTGGGATGCCAGCTTGTTTTCTCTTTTTCTTACACACATTCTCTTCCCCACCAGTCAATTTCAGCAGCCACACTGAAGGAGTTGTTTTTATTTTTTGCTCAGATAGCAATTTTTGGCAATTTACAAACTCAAAATATACAGAGTATAAAGCATTCTCTAAGTCTGGGGTAGCCAACTCCAGTCCTCGAGAGCTACCAACAGTTAATGTTTTTCAGCTCACCTCACAGAATCATAAGTGAAGTAATTAGCTCCACCTGTGGATCTTTTAAAATGTGTTAGTGAGTAATGAGTGCACCTGTGCAGCAGCTAGGTTGTCTGGAAGATGGGAACTGTTGGTAGCTCTCGAGGACTGGAGTTGGCTACTGAGAGACATAAGCAGTGGTTGTGGCAAAGTGATTTTTGTAAAAATGTTTTTGTAAATATGATTTTAAAGTTTGAAGCCTGAAAACGTAAACTTTTTGTTGCAAAATTGCATGGTTCAAATCCTGCCGACTACGAACGCCTTAAGTTTTCTCTTTTCTGCAAGTTTTTAAAAACTTGAAACCTGTGATGCCCATAGCGAGTTCAGGCCATTAGCGCATCAAATGTAAAGGAGAATGAAGTTTTGGGTGTGTTTGGGTCAATACAATACATCCTCAATTTCTCAGTGCAGGCAGCTCAATCCATAGACAATCTATTGTGAAAATACAGCAAGGCTTAAGCAGTAGTCGTGGCCGAGTGGTTAAGGCGATGGACTAGAAATCCATGTTTGTTAGTGCATCAAAATCTTTGGGATGCCAGCTTGTTTTCTCTTTTTCTTACACACATTCTCTTCCCCACCAGTCAATTTCAGCAGCCACACTGAATAGAAATTATTAATTAGAAATTAATTTTCAAAGCCAAATTTTAAACAAAGGTTGTCAAATGGTTATAAACAATAGAATATTCACATTATTCCTAGAACACTCATTTAGCTAAACATTTAAAGCTATATAAAGAGCATATAATAACATATTTGAGAACCTACAGCATCCTTCGATAGCTCAGCTGGTAGAGCGGAGGACTATAGAGATGATTGGTGTAGAAATCCTTAGGTCGCTGGTTCAATTCCGGCTCGAAGGAGTTGTTTTTATTTTTTGCTCAGATAGCAATTTTTGGCAATTTACAAACTCAAAATATACAGAGTATAAAGCATTCTCTAAGTCTGGGGTAGCCAACTCCAGTCCTCGAGAGCTACCAACAGTTAATGTTTTTCAGCTCACCTCACAGAATCACAAGTGAAGTAATTAGCTCCACCTGTGGATCTTTTAAAATGTGTTAGTGAGTAATGAGTGCACCTGTGCAGCAGCTAGGTTGTCTGGAAGATGGGAACTGTTGGTAGCTCTCGAGGACTGGAGTTGGCTACTGAGAGACATAAGCAGTGGTTGTGGCAAAGTGATTTTTGTAAAAATGTTTTTGTAAATATGATTTTAAAGTTTGAAGCCTGAAAACGTAAACTTTTTGTTGCAAAATTGCATTTTATGTCGAAAAATATTATCTTCCACAATGCCGAAACCCAGGATCGAAGCAGGGACCTTTAGATCTTCAGCCTATTGCTCTCCCAACTGAGCTATTTTGGCAAGCTCCCTTGGTCTTGCAATCGTTTTTCGGGGCAAAATGTAAGGAGAATGAAGTTTTGGGTGTATTTGGGTCAATATAATACATCCTCACTTTCTGACTGCAGGCATCTCAATCCATAGACAATCTATTGTGAAACTAGGACATGGTTTATTCAGTAGTCGTGGCCGAGTGGTTAAGGCGATGGACTTGAAATCCATTGGGGTCTCCCCACGCAGGTTCAAATCCTGCCGACTACGAACGCCTTAAGTTTTCTCTTTTCTGCAAGTTTTTAAAAACTTGAAACCTGTGATGCCCATAGCGAGTTCAGGCCATTAGCGCATCAAATGTAAAGGAGAATGAAGTTTTGGGTGTGTTTGGGTCAATACAATACATCCTCAATTTCTCAGTGCAGGCAGCTCAATCCATAGACAATCTATTGTGAAAATACAGCAAGGCTTAAGCAGTAGTCGTGGCCGAGTGGTTAAGGCGATGGACTAGAAATCCATGTTTGTTAGTGCATCAAAATCTTTGGGATGCCAGCTTGTTTTCTCTTTTTCTTACACACATTCTCTTCCCCACCAGTCAATTTCAGCAGCCACACTGAATAGAAATTATTAATTAGAAATTAATTTTCAAAGCCAAATTTGGTACTTATGTAGTATCTGGGCTGCCGATTTCTAAATCGGGTACATCGCATCGCATCGCATGCGACCATCGGATGCGATGCGATGCGATGCGATGCGATGACCCGATTTTTCCATAGGAATCAATGTTAAAATGGACTGAGTCCATTTTAACATGGAATTCAATGGGAAAAAGGGGTCCTTTTCATACCCCTACTATCCAAGTGGGCATGGAGTTGGATATAAACCTGTGGCGAGCGTAGCGAGCCACCGAGCCCGAAGCGTGGCGAGCGTAGCGAGCCCCGCGAGGGGACACAGAATACCGTCACCTCGCGGGGCTCGCTTCGCTCGCCACGCTTCGGGCTCGGTGGCTCGCTACGCTCGCCACAGGTTTATATCCAACTCCATGCCCACTTGGATAGTAGGGGTATGAAAAGGACCCCTTTTTCCCATTGAATTCCATGTTAAAATGGACTCAGTCCATTTTAACATTGATTCCTATGGAAAAATCGGGTCATCGCATCCGATGGTCGCATGCGATGCGATGCGATGCGATATCGCATCGCATCGCATCTGATTGTATGCCTTAACTTAAGGCATACAATCAAAAAATCGGCAGCCCAGATACTACATAAGTACCCCAAATTTTAAACAAAGGTTGTCAAATGGTTATAAACAATAGAATATTCACATTATTCCTAGAACACTCATTTAGCTAAACATTTAAGGCTATATAAAGAGTATATAATAACATATTTGAGAACCTACAGCATCCTTCGATAGCTCAGCTGGTAGAGCGGAGGACTGTAGAGATGATTGGTGTAGAAATCCTTAGGTCGCTGGTTCAATTCCGGCTCGAAGGAGTTGTTTTTATTTTTTGCTCAGATAGCAATTTTTGGCAATTTACAAACTCAAAATATACAGAGTATAAAGCATTCTCTAAGTCTGGGGTAGCCAACTCCAGTCCTCGAGAGCTACCAACAGTTAATGTTTTTCAGCTCACCTCACAGAATCACAAGTGAAGTAATTAGCTCCACCTGTGGATCTTTTAAAATGTGTTAGTGAGTAATGAGTGCACCTGTGCAACAGCTAGGTTGTCTGGAAGATGGGAACTGTTGGTAGCTCTCGAGGACTGGAGTTGGCTACTGAGAGACATAAGCAGTGGTTGTGGCAAAGTGATTTTTGTAAAAATGTTTTTGTAAATATGATTTTAAAGTTTGAAGCCTGAAAACGTAAGCTTTTTGTTGCAAAATTGCATTTTATGTCGAAAAATATTATCTTCCACAATGCCGAAATCCGGGATCGAAGCAGGGACCTTTAGATCTTCTGACTATTGCTCTCCCAACTGAGCTATTTCGGCAAGCTCCATTGGTCTTGCAATCATTTTTCGGGGCAAAATGTAAGGAGAATGAAGTTTTGGGTGTATTTGGGTCAATATAATACATCCTCACTTTCTGACTGCAGGCATCTCAATCCATAGACAATCTATTGTGAAACTAGGACATGGTTTATTCAGTAGTCGTGGCCGAGTGGTTAAGGCGATGGACTTGAAATCCATTGGGGTCTCCCCACGCAGGTTCAAATCCTGCCGACTACGAACGCCTTAAGTTTTCTCTTTTCTGCAAGTTTTTAAAAACTTGAAACCTGTGATGCCCATAGCGAGTTCAGTGATCAATGAGTGCACCTGTGCAGCAGCTAGGTTGTCTGGAAGATAGGAACTGTTGGTAGCTCTCGAGGACTGGAGTTGGCTACTGAGAGACATAAGCAGTGGTTGTGGCAAAGTGATTTTTGTAAAAATGTTTTTGTAAATATGATTTTAAAGTTTGAAGCCTGAAAACGTAAGCTTTTTGTTGCAAAATTGCATTTTATGTCGAAAAATATTATCTTCCACAATGCCGAAACCCGGGATCAAAGCAGGGACCTTTAGATCTTCAGTCTATTGCTCTACCAACTGAGCTATTTCGGCAAGCTCCCTTGGTCTTGCATTCGTTTTTCGGGGCAAAATGTAAGGAGAATGAAGTTTTGGGTGTATTTGGGTCAATATAATACATCCTCACTTTCTGACTGCAGGCATCTCAATCCATAGACAATCTATTGTGAAACTAGGACATGGTTTATTCAGTAGTCGTGGCCGAGTGGTTAAGGCGATGGACTTGAAATCCATTGGGGTCTCCCCGCGCAGGTTCAAATCCTGCCGACTACGAACGCCTTAAGTTTTCTCTTTTCTGCAAGTTTTTTAAAACTTGAAACCTGTGATGCCCATAGCGAGTTCAGGCCATTAGCGCATCAAATGTAAAGGAGAATGAAGTTTTGGGTGTGTTTGGGTCAATACAATACATCCTCAATTTCTCAGTGCAGGCAGCTCAATCCATAGACAATCTATTGTGAAAATACAGCAAGGCTTAAGCAGTAGTCGTGGCCGAGTGGTTAAGGCGATGGACTAGAAATCCATGTTTGTTAGTGCATCAAAATCTTTGGGATGCCAGCTTGTTTTCTCTTTTTCTTACACACATTCTCTTCCCCACCAGTCAATTTCAGCAGCCACACTGAATAGAAATTATTAATTAGAAATTAATTTTCAAAGCCAAATTTTAAACAAAGGTTGTCAAATGGTTATAAACAATAGAATATTCACATTATTCCTAGAACACTCATTTAGCTAAACATTTAAAGCTATATAAAGAGCATATAATAACATATTTGAGAACCTACAGCATCCTTCGATAGCTCAGCTGGTAGAGCGGAGGACTATAGAGATGATTGGTTTAGAAATCCTTAGGTCGCTGGTTCAATTCCGGCTCGAAGGAGTTGTTTTTATTTTTTGCTCAGATAGCAATTTTTGGCAATTTACAAACTCAAAATATACAGAGTATAAAGCATTCTCTAAGTCTGGGGTAGCCAACTCCAGTCCTCGAGAGCTACCAACAGTTAATGTTTTTCAGCTCACCTCACAGAATCACAAGTGAAGTAATTAGCTCCACCTGTGGATCTTTTAAAATGTGTTAGTGAGTAATGAGTGCACCTGTGCAGCAGCTAGGTTGTCTGGAAGATGGGAACTGTTGGTAGCTCTCGAGGACTGGAGTTGGCTACTGAGAGACATAAGCAGTGGTTGTGGCAAAGTGATTTTTGTAAAAATGTTTTTGTAAATATGATTTTAAAGTTTGAAGCCTGAAAACGTAAACTTTTTGTTGCAAAATTGCATTTTATGTCGAAAAATATTATCTTCCACAATGCCGAAACCCAGGATCGAAGCAGGGACCTTTAGATCTTCAGCCTGTTGCTCTCCCAACTGAGCTATTTTGGCAAGCTCCCTTGGTCTTGCAATCGTTTTTCGGGGCAAAATGTAAGGAGAATGAAGTTTTGGGTGTATTTGGGTCAATATAATACATCCTCACTTTCTGACTGCAGGCATCTCAATCCATAGACAATCTATTGTGAAACTAGGACATGGTTTATTCAGTAGTCGTGGCCGAGTGGTTAAGGCGATGGACTTGAAATCCATTGGGGTCTCCCCGCGCAGGTTCAAATCCTGCCGACTACGAACGCCTTAAGTTTTCTCTTTTCTGCAAGTTTTTAAAAACTTGAAACCTGTGATGCCCATAGCGAGTTCAGGCCATTAGCGCATCAAATGTAAAGGAGAATGAAGTTTTGGGTGTGTTTGGGTCAATACAATACATCCTCAATTTCTCAGTGCAGGCAGCTCAATCCATAGACAATCTATTGTGAAAATACAGCAAGGCTTAAGCAGTAGTCGTGGCCGAGTGGTTAAGGCGATGGACTAGAAATCCATGTTTGTTAGTGCATCAAAATCTTTGGGATGCCAGCTTGTTTTCTCTTTTTCTTACACACATTCTCTTCCCCACCAGTCAATTTCAGCAGCCACACTGAATAGAAATTATTAATTAGAAATTAATTTCCAAAGCCAAATTTTAAACAAAGGTTGTCAAATGGTTATAAACAATAGAATATTCACATTATTCCTAGAACACTCATTTAGCTAAACATTTAAGGCTATATAAAGAGTATATAATAACATATTTGAGAACCTACAGCATCCTTCGATAGCTCAGCTGGTAGAGCGGAGGACTGTAGAGATGATTGGTGTAGAAATCCTTAGGTCGCTGGTTCAATTCCGGCTCGAAGGAGTTGTTTTTATTTTTTGCTCAGATAGCAATTTTTGGCAATTTACAAACTCAAAATATACAGAGTATAAAGCATTCTCTAAGTCTGGGGTAGCCAACTCCAGTCCTCGAGAGCTACCAACAGTTAATGTTTTTCAGCTCACCTCACAGAATCACAAGTGAAGTAATTAGCTCCACCTGTGGATCTTTTAAAATGTGTTAGTGAGTAATGAGTGCACCTGTGCAACAGCTAGGTTGTCTGGAAGATGGGAACTGTTGGTAGCTCTCGAGGACTGGAGTTGGCTACTGAGAGACATAAGCAGTGGTTGTGGCAAAGTGATTTTTGTAAAAATGTTTTTGTAAATATGATTTTAAAGTTTGAAGCCTGAAAACGTAAGCTTTTTGTTGCAAAATTGCATTTTATGTCGAAAAATATTATCTTCCACAATGCCGAAACCCGGAATCGAAGCAGGGACCTTTAGATCTTCTGACTATTGCTCTCCCAACTGAGCTATTTCGGCAAGCTCCATTGGTCTTGCAATCATTTTTCGGGGCAAAATGTAAGGAGAATGAAGTTTTGGGTGTATTTGGGTCAATATAATACATCCTCACTTTCTGACTGCAGGCATCTCAATCCATAGACAATCTATTGTGAAACTAGGACATGGTTTATTCAGTAGTCGTGGCCGAGTGGTTAAGGCGATGGACTTGAAATCCATTGGGGTCTCCCCACGCAGGTTCAAATCCTGCCGACTACGAACGCCTTAAGTTTTCTCTTTTCTGCAAGTTTTTAAAAACTTGAAACCTGTGATGCCCATAGCGAGTTCAGGCCATTAGCGCATCAAATGTAAAGGAGAATGAAGTTTTGGGTGTGTTTGGGTCAATACAATACATCCTCAATTTCTCAGTGCAGGCAGCTCAATCCATAGACAATCTATTGTGAAAATACAGCAAGGCTTAAGCAGTAGTCGTGGCCGAGTGGTTAAGGCGATGGACTAGAAATCCATGTTTGTTAGTGCATCAAAATCTTTGGGATGCCAGCTTGTTTTCTCTTTTTCTTACACACATTCTCTTCCCCACCAGTCAATTTCAGCAGCCACACTGAATAGAAATTATTAATTAGAAATTAATTTTCAAAGCCAAATTTGGTACTTATGTAGTATCTGGGCTGCCGATTTCTAAATCGGGTACATCGCATCGCATCGCATGCGACCATCGGATGCGATGCGATGCGATGCGATGCGATGACCCGATTTTTCCATAGGAATCAATGTTAAAATGGACTGAGTCCATTTTAACATGGAATTCAATGGGAAAAAGGGGTCCTTTTCATACCCCTACTATCCAAGTGGGCATGGAGTTGGATATAAACCTGTGGCGAGCGTAGCGAGCCACCGAGCCCGAAGCGTGGCGAGCGTAGCGAGCCCCGCGAGGGGACACAGAATACCGTCACCTCGCGGGGCTCGCTTCGCTCGCCACGCTTCGGGCTCGGTGGCTCGCTACGCTCGCCACAGGTTTATATCCAACTCCATGCCCACTTGGATAGTAGGGGTATGAAAAGGACCCCTTTTTCCCATTGAATTCCATGTTAAAATGGACTCAGTCCATTTTAACATTGATTCCTATGGAAAAATCGGGTCATCGCATCCGATGGTCGCATGCGATGCGATGCGATGCGATATCGCATCGCATCGCATCTGATTGTATGCCTTAACTTAAGGCATACAATCAAAAAATCGGCAGCCCAGATACTACATAAGTACCCCAAATTTTAAACAAAGGTTGTCAAATGGTTATAAACAATAGAATATTCACATTATTCCTAGAACACTCATTTAGCTAAACATTTAAGGCTATATAAAGAGTATATAATAACATATTTGAGAACCTACAGCATCCTTCGATAGCTCAGCTGGTAGAGCGGAGGACTGTAGAGATGATTGGTGTAGAAATCCTTAGGTCGCTGGTTCAATTCCGGCTCGAAGGAGTTGTTTTTATTTTTTGCTCAGATAGCAATTTTTGGCAATTTACAAACTCAAAATATACAGAGTATAAAGCATTCTCTAAGTCTGGGGTAGCCAACTCCAGTCCTCGAGAGCTACCAACAGTTAATGTTTTTCAGCTCACCTCACAGAATCACAAGTGAAGTAATTAGCTCCACCTGTGGATCTTTTAAAATGTGTTAGTGAGTAATGAGTGCACCTGTGCAACAGCTAGGTTGTCTGGAAGATGGGAACTGTTGGTAGCTCTCGAGGACTGGAGTTGGCTACTGAGAGACATAAGCAGTGGTTGTGGCAAAGTGATTTTTGTAAAAATGTTTTTGTAAATATGATTTTAAAGTTTGAAGCCTGAAAACGTAAGCTTTTTGTTGCAAAATTGCATTTTATGTCGAAAAATATTATCTTCCACAATGCCGAAACCCGGGATCGAAGCAGGGACCTTTAGATCTTCTGACTATTGCTCTCCCAACTGAGCTATTTCGGCAAGCTCCATTGGTCTTGCAATCATTTTTCGGGGCAAAATGTAAGGAGAATGAAGTTTTGGGTGTATTTGGGTCAATATAATACATCCTCACTTTCTGACTGCAGGCATCTCAATCCATAGACAATCTATTGTGAAACTAGGACATGGTTTATTCAGTAGTCGTGGCCGAGTGGTTAAGGCGATGGACTTGAAATCCATTGGGGTCTCCCCACGCAGGTTCAAATCCTGCCGACTACGAACGCCTTAAGTTTTCTCTTTTCTGCAAGTTTTTAAAAACTTGAAACCTGTGATGCCCATAGCGAGTTCAGGCCATTAGCGCATCAAATGTAAAGGAGAATGAAGTTTTGGGTGTGTTTGGGTCAATACAATACATCCTCAATTTCTCAGTGCAGGCAGCTCAATCCATAGACAATCTATTGTGAAAATACAGCAAGGCTTAAGCAGTAGTCGTGGCCGAGTGGTTAAGGCGATGGACTAGAAATCCATGTTTGTTAGTGCATCAAAATCTTTGGGATGCCAGCTTGTTTTCTCTTTTTCTTACACACATTCTCTTCCCCACCAGTCAATTTCAGCAGCCACACTGAATAGAAATTATTAATTAGAAATTAATTTTCAAAGCCAAATTTTAAACAAAGGTTGTCAAATGGTTATAAACAATAGAATATTCACATTATTCCTAGAACACTCATTTAGCTAAACATTTAAAGCTATATAAAGAGCATATAATAACATATTTGAGAACCTACAGCATCCTTCGATAGCTCAGCTGGTAGAGCGGAGGACTGTAGAGATGATTGGTGTAGAAATCCTTAGGTCGCTGGTTTAATTCCGGCTCGAAGGAGTTGTTTTTATTTTTTGCTCAGATAGCAATTTTTGGCAATTTACAAACTCAAAATATACAGAGTATAAAGCATTCTCTAAGTCTGGGGTAGCCAACTCCAGTCCTCGAGAGCTACCAACAGTTAATGTTTTTCAGCTCACCTCACAGAATCACAAGTGAAGTAATTAGCTCCACCTGTGGATCTTTTAAAATGTGTTAGTGAGTAATGAGTGCACCTGTGCAGCAGCTAGGTTGTCTGGAAGATGGGAACTGTTGGTAGCTCTCGAGGACTGGAGTTGGCTACTGAGAGACATAAGCAGTGGTTGTGGCAAAGTGATTTTTGTAAAAATGTTTTTGTAAATATGATTTTAAAGTTTGAAGCCTGAAACCGTAAGATTTTTGTTGCAAAATTGTATTTTATGTCGAAAAATATTATCTTCCACAATGCCGAAACCCGGGATCGAAGCAGGGACCTTTAGATCTTCAGTCTATTGCTCTCCCAACTGAGCTATTTCGGCAAGCTCCCTTGGTCTTGCTATCGTTTTTCGGGGCAAAATGTAAGGAGAATGAAGTTTTGGGTGTATTTGGGTCAATATAATACATCCTCACTTTCTGACTGCAGGCATCTCAATCCATAGACAATCTATTGTGAAACTAGGACATGGTATATTCAGTAGTCGTGGCCGAGTGGTTAAGGCGATGGACTTGAAATCCATTGGGGTCTCCCTGCGCAGGTTCAAATCCTGCCGACTACGAACGCCTTAAGTTTTCTCTTTTCTGCAAGTTTTTAAAAATTTGAAACCTGTGATGCCCATAGCGAGTTCAGGCCATTAGCGCATCAAATGTAAAGGAGAATTAAGTTTTGGGTGTGTTTGGGTCAATACAATACATCCTCAATTTCTCAGTGCAGGCAGCTCAATCCATAGACAATCTATTGTGAAAATACAGCAAGGCTTAAGCAGTAGTCGTGGCCGAGTGGTTAAGGCGATGGACTAGAAATCCATGTTTGTTAGTGCATCAAAATCTTTGGGATGCCAGCTTGATTTCTCTTTTTCTTACACACATTCTCTTCCCCACCAGTCAATTTCAGCAGCCACACTGAAGGAGTTGTTTTTATTTTTTGCTCAGGTAGCAATTTTTGGCAATTTACAAACTCAAAATATACAGAGTATAAAGCATTCTCTAAGTCTGGGGTAGCCAACTCCAGTCCTCGAGAGCTACCAACAGTTAATGTTTTTCAGCTCACCTCACAGAATCACAAGTGAAGTAATTAGCTCCACCTGTGGATCTTTTAAAATGTGTTAGTGAGTAATGAGTGCACCTGTGCAGCAGCTAGGTTGTCTGGAAGATAGGAACTGTTGGTAGGTCTCGAGGACTGGAGTTGGCTACTGAGAGACATAAGCAGTGGTTGTGGCAAAGTGATTTTTGTAAAAATGTTTTTGTAAATATGATTTTAAAGTTTGAAGCCTGAAAACGTAAGCTTTTTGTTGCAAAATTGCATTTTATGTCGAAAAATATTATCTTCCACAATGCCGAAACCCGGGATCAAAGCAGGGACCTTTAGATCTTCAGTCTATTGCTCTACCAACTGAGCTATTTCGGCAAGCTCCCTTGGTCTTGCAATCGTTTTTCGGGGCAAAATGTAAGGAGAATGAAGTTTTGGGTGTATTTGGGTCAATATAATACATCCTCACTTTCTGACTGCAGGCATCTCAATCCATAGACAATCTATTGTGAAACTAGGACATGGTTTATTCAGTAGTCGTGGCCGAGTGGTTAAGGCGATGGACTAGAAATCCATTGGGGTCTCCCCGCGCAGGTTCAAATCCTGCCGACTACGAACGCCTTAAGTTTTCTCTTTTCTGCAAGTTTTTAAAAACTTGAAACCTGTGATGCCCATAGCGAGTTCAGGCCATTAGCGCATCAAATGTAAAGGAGAATGAAGTTTTGGGTGTGTTTGGGTCAATACAATACATCCTCAATTTCTCAGTGCAGGCAGCTCAATCCATAGACAATCTATTGTGAAAATACAGCAAGGCTTAAGCAGTCGTGGCCGAGTGGTTAAGGCGATGGACTAGAAATCCATGTTTGTTAGTGCATCAAAATCTTTGGGATGCCAGCTTGTTTTCTCTTTTTCTTACACACATTCTCTTCCCCACCAGTCAATTTCAGCAGCCACACTGAATAGAAATTATTAATTAGAAATTAATTTCCAAAGCCAAATTTTAAACAAAGGTTGTCAAATGGTTATAAACAATAGAATATTCACATTATTCCTAGAACACTCATTTAGCTAAACATTTAAGGCTATATAAAGAGTATATAATAACATATTTGAGAACCTACAGCATCCTTCGATAGCTCAGCTGGTAGAGCGGAGGACTGTAGAGATGATTGGTGTAGAAATCCTTAGGTCGCTGGTTCAATTCCGGCTCGAAGGAGTTGTTTTTATTTTTTGCTCAGATAGCAATTTTTGGCAATTTACAAACTCAAAATATACAGAGTATAAAGCATTCTCTAAGTCTGGGGTAGCCAACTCCAGTCCTCGAGAGCTACCAACAGTTAATGTTTTTCAGCTCACCTCACAGAATCACAAGTGAAGTAATTAGCTCCACCTGTGGATCTTTTAAAATGTGTTAGTGAGTAATGAGTGCACCTGTGCAACAGCTAGGTTGTCTGGAAGATGGGAACTGTTGGTAGCTCTCGAGGACTGGAGTTGGCTACTGAGAGACATAAGCAGTGGTTGTGGCAAAGTGATTTTTGTAAAAATGTTGGTACTTATGTATTATCTGGGCTCCCATGTTAAATGCACCCCATTTTTTCATACCCCTACTATCCAACTATGCATGGAGTTGATTTTATATAGTGTGGCGAGCGCAGCGAGCCACCGTGCCCGAAGCGTGGCGCGCGCAGCGCGCCCCGCGAGGGGACGCGGTCTCATAAGAAAAATGGGAGCCCAGATATTACATAAGTACCAAAATGTTTTTGTAAATATGATTTTAAAGTTTGAAGCCTGAAAACGTAAGCTTTTTGTTGCAAAATTGCATTTTATGTCGAAAAATATTATCTTCCACAATGCCGAAACCCGGGATCGAAGCAGGGACCTTTAGATCTTCTGACTATTGCTCTCCCAACTGAGCTATTTCGGCAAGCTCCGTTGGTCTTGCAATCATTTTTCGGGGCAAAATGTAAGGAGAATGAAGTTTTGGGTGTATTTGGGTCAATATAATACATCCTCACTTTCTGACTGCAGGCATCTCAATCCATAGACAATCTATTGTGAAACTAGGACATGGTTTATTCAGTAGTCGTGGCCGAGTGGTTAAGGCGATGGACTTGAAATCCATTGGGGTCTCCCCGCGCAGGTTCAAATCCTGCCGACTACGAACGCCTTAAGTTTTCTCTTTTCTGCAAGTTTTTTAAAACTTGAAACCTGTGATGCCCATAGCGAGTTCAGGCCATTAGCGCATCAAATGTAAAGGAGAATGAAGTTTTGGGTGTGTTTGGGTCAATACAATACATCCTCAATTTCTCAGTGCAGGCAGCTCAATCCATAGACAATCTATTGTGAAAATACAGCAAGGCTTAAGCAGTAGTCGTGGCCGAGTGGTTAAGGCGATGGACTAGAAATCCATGTTTGTTAGTGCATCAAAATCTTTGGGATGCCAGCTTGTTTTCTCTTTTTCTTACACACATTCTCTTCCCCACCAGTCAATTTCAGCAGCCACACTGAATAGAAATTATTAATTAGAAATTAATTTTCAAAGCCAAATTTTAAACAAAGGTTGTCAAATGGTTATAAACAATAGAATATTCACATTATTCCTAGAACACTCATTTAGATAAACATTTAAGGCTATATAAAGAGTATATAATAACATATTTGAGAACCTACAGCATCCTTCGATAGCTCAGCTGGTAGAGCGGAGGACTGTAGAGATGATTGATGTAGAAATCCTTAGGTCGCTGGTTCAATTCCGGCTCGAAGGAGTTGTTTTTATTTTTTGCTCAGATAGCAATTTTTGGCAATTTACAAACTCAAAATATACAGAGTATAAAGCATTCTCTAAGTCTGGGGTAGCCAACTCCAGTCCTCGAGAGCTACCAACAGTTAATGTTTTTCAGCTCACCTCACAGAATCACAAGTGAAGTAATTAGCTCCACCTGTGGATCTTTTAAAATGTGTTAGTGAGTAATGAGTGCACCTGTGCAGCAGCTAGGTTGTCTGGAAGATGGGAACTGTTGGTAGCTCTCGAGGACTGGAGTTGGCTACTGAGAGACATAAGCAGTGGTTGTGGCAAAGTGATTTTTGTAAAAATGTTTTTGTAAATATGATTTTAAAGTTTGAAGCCTGAAAACGTAAGCTTTTTGTTGCAAAATTGCATTTTATGTCGAAAAATATTATCTTCCACAATGCCGAAACCCGGGATCAAAGCAGGGACCTTTAGATCTTCAGTCTATTGCTCTACCAACTGAGCTATTTCGGCAAGCTCCCTTGGTCTTGCATTCGTTTTTCGGGGCAAAATGTAAGGAGAATGAAGTTTTGGGTGTATTTGGGTCAATATAATACATCCTCACTTTCTGACTGCAGGCATCTCAATCCATAGACAATCTATTGTGAAACTAGGACATGGTTTATTCAGTAGTCGTGGCCGAGTGGTTAAGGCGATGGACTTGAAATCCATTGGGGTCTCCCCGCGCAGGTTCAAATCCTGCCGACTACGAACGCCTTAAGTTTTCTCTTTTCTGCAAGTTTTTTAAAACTTGAAACCTGTGATGCCCATAGCGAGTTCAGGCCATTAGCGCATCAAATGTAAAGGAGAATGAAGTTTTGGGTGTGTTTGGGTCAATACAATACATCCTCAATTTCTCAGTGCAGGCAGCTCAATCCATAGACAATCTATTGTGAAAATACAGCAAGGCTTAAGCAGTATTCGTGGCCGAGTGGTTAAGGCGATGGACTAGAAATCCATGTTTGTTAGTGCATCAAAATCTTTGGGATGCCAGCTTGTTTTCTCTTTTTCTTACACACATTCTCTTCCCCACCAGTCAATTTCAGCAGCCACACTGAATAGAAATTATTAATTAGAAATTAATTTTCAAAGCCAAATTTTAAACAAAGGTTGTCAAATGATTATAAACAATAGAATATTCACATTATTCCTAGAACACTCATTTAGCTAAACATTTAAGGCTATATAAAGAGTATATAATAACATATTTGAGAACCTACAGCATCCTTCGATAGCTCAGCTGGTAGAGCGGAGGACTGTAGAGATGATTGATGTAGAAATCCTTAGGTCGCTGGTTCAATTCCGGCTCGAAGGAGTTGTTTTTATTTTTTGCTCAGATAGCAATTTTTGGCAATTTACAAACTCAAAATATACAGAGTATAAAGCATTCTCTAAGTCTGGGGTAGCCAACTCCAGTCCTCGAGAGCTACCAACAGTTAATGTTTTTCAGCTCACCTCACAGAATCACAAGTGAAGTAATTAGCTCCACCTGTGGATCTTTTAAAATGTGTTAGTGAGTAATGAGTGCACCTGTGCAGCAGCTAGGTTGTCTGGAAGATGGGAACTGTTGGTAGCTCTCGAGGACTGGAGTTGGCTACTGAGAGACATAAGCAGTGGTTGTGGCAAAGTGATTTTTGTAAAAATGTTTTTGTAAATATGATTTTAAAGTTTGAAGCCTGAAACCGTAAGCTTTTTGTTGCAAAATTGCATTTTATGTCGAAAAATATTATCTTCCACAATGCCGAAACCCGGGATCGAAGCAGGGACCTTTAGATCTTCAGTCTATTGCTCTCCCAACTGAGTTATTTCGGCAAGCTCCCTTGGTCTTGCTATCGTTTTTCGGGGCAAAATGTAAGGAGAATGAAGTTTTGGGTGTATTTGGGTCAATATAATACATCCTCACTTTCTGACTGCAGGCATCTCAATCCATAGACAATCTATTGTGAAACTAGGACATGGTATATTCAGTAGTCGTGGCCGAGTGGTTAAGGCGATGGACTTGAAATCCATTGGGGTCTCCCTGCGCAGGTTCAAATCCTGCCGACTACGAACGCCTTAAGTTTTCTCTTTTCTGCAAGTTTTTAAAAACTTGAAACCTGTGATGCCCATAGCGAGTTCAGGCCATTAGCGCATCAAATGTAAAGGAGAATGAAGTTTTGGGTGTGTTTGGGTCAATACAATACATCCTCAATTTCTCAGTGCAGGCAGCTCAATCCATAGACAATCTATTGTGAAAATACAGCAAGGCTTAAGCAGTAGTCGTGGCCGAGTGGTTAAGGCGATGGACTAGAAATCCATGTTTGTTAGTGCATCAAAATCTTTGGGATGCCAGCTTGATTTCTCTTTTTCTTACACACATTCTCTTCCCCACCAGTCAATTTCAGCAGCCACACTGAAGGAGTTGTTTTTATTTTTTGCTCAGGTAGCAATTTTTGGCAATTTACAAACTCAAAATATACAGAGTATAAAGCATTCTCTAAGTCTGGGGTAGCCAACTCCAGTCCTCGAGAGCTACCAACAGTTAATGTTTTTCAGCTCACCTCACAGAATCACAAGTGAAGTAATTAGCTCCACCTGTGGATCTTTTAAAATGTGTTAGTGATCAATGAGTGCACCTGTGCAGCAGCTAGGTTGTCTGGAAGATAGGAACTGTTGGTAGCTCTCGAGGACTGGAGTTGGCTACTGAGAGACATAAGCAGTGGTTGTGGCAAAGTGATTTTTGTAAAAATGTTTTTGTAAATATGATTTTAAAGTTTGAAGCCTGAAAACGTAAGCTTTTTGTTGCAAAATTGCATTTTATGTCGAAAAATATTATCTTCCACAATGCCGAAACCCGGGATCAAAGCAGGGACCTTTAGATCTTCAGTCTATTGCTCTACCAACTGAGCTATTTCGGCAAGCTCCCTTGGTCTTGCATTCGTTTTTCGGGGCAAAATGTAAGGAGAATGAAGTTTTGGGTGTATTTGGGTCAATATAATACATCCTCACTTTCTGACTGCAGGCATCTCAATCCATAGACAATCTATTGTGAAACTAGGACATGGTTTATTCAGTAGTCGTGGCCGAGTGGTTAAGGCGATGGACTTGAAATCCATTGGGGTCTCCCCGCGCAGGTTCAAATCCTGCCGACTACGAATGCCTTAAGTTTTCTCTTTTCTGCAAGTTTTTTAAAACTTGAAACCTGTGATGCCCATAGCGAGTTCAGGCCATTAGCGCATCAAATGTAAAGGAGAATGAAGTTTTGGGTGTGTTTGGGTCAATACAATACATCCTCAATTTCTCAGTGCAGGCAGCTCAATCCATAGACAATCTATTGTGAAAATACAGCAAGGCTTAAGCAGTAGTCGTGGCCGAGTGGTTAAGGCGATGGACTAGAAATCCATGTTTGTTAGTGCATCAAAATCTTTGGGATGCCAGCTTGTTTTCTCTTTTTCTTACACACATTCTCTTCCCCACCAGTCAATTTCAGCAGCCACACTGAATAGAAATTATTAATTAGAAATTAATTTTCAAAGCCAAATTTTAAACAAAGGTTGTCAAATGGTTATAAACAATAGAATATTCACATTATTCCTAGAA
The DNA here is from genome assembly GCF_055691185.1 of Crinia signifera. Taxonomy (NCBI): domain Eukaryota; kingdom Metazoa; phylum Chordata; class Amphibia; order Anura; family Myobatrachidae; genus Crinia; species Crinia signifera. Next base: position 275,866,526 of record NC_139219.1, read on the forward strand.
CACTCATTTAGCTAAACATTTAAGGCTATATAAAGAGTATATAATAACATATTTGAGAACCTACAGCATCCTTCGATAGCTCAGCTGGTAGAGCGGAGGACTGTAGAGATGATTGGTGTGGAAATCCTTAGGTCGCTGGTTCAATTCCGGCTCGAAGGAGTTGTTTTTATTTTTTGCTCAGATAGCAATTTTTGGCAATTTACAAACTCAAAATATACAGAGTATAAAGCATTCTCTAAGTCTGGGGTAGCCAACTCCAGTCCTCGAGAGCTACCAACAGTTAATGTTTTTCAGCTCACCTCACAGAATCACAAGTGAAGTAATTAGCTCCACCTGTGGATCTTTTAAAATGTGTTAGTGAGTAATGAGTGCACCTGTGCAGCAGCTAGGTTGTCTGAATGATGGGAACTGTTGGTAGCTCTCGAGGACTGGAGTTGGCTACTGAGAGACATAAGCAGTGGTTGTGGCAAAGTGATTTTTGTAAAAATGTTTTTGTAAATATGATTTTAAAGTTTGAAGCCTGAAACCGTAAGCTTTTTGTTGCAAAATTGCATTTTATGTCGAAAAATATTATCTTCCACAATGCCGAAACCCGGGATCGAAGCAGGGACCTTTAGATCTTCAGTCTATTGCTCTCCCAACTGAGCTATTTCGGCAAGCTCCCTTGGTCTTGCTATCGTTTTTCGGGGCAAAATGTAAGGAGAATGAAGTTTTGGGTGTATTTGGGTCAATATAATACATCCTCACTTTCTGACTGCAGGCATCTCAATCCATAGACAATCTATTGTGAAACTAGGACATGGTTTATTCAGTAGTCGTGGCCGAGTGGTTAAGGCGATGGACTTGAAATCCATTGGGGTCTCCCCGCGCAGGTTCAAATCCTGCCGACTACGAACGCCTTAAGTTTTCTCTTTTCTGCAAGTTTTTAAAAACTTGAAACCTGTGATGCCCATAGCGAGTTCAGGCCATTAGCGCATCAAATGTAAAGGAGAATGAAGTTTTGGGTGTGTTTGGGTCAATACAATACATCCTCAATTTCTCAGTGCAGGCAGCTCAATCCATAGACAATCTATTGTGAAAATACAGCAAGGTTTAAGCAGTAGTCGTGGCCGACTGGTTAAGGCGATGGACTAGAAATCCATGTTTGTTAGTGCATCAAAATCTTTGGGATGCCAGCTTGTTTTCTCTTTTTCTTACACACATTCTCTTCCCCACCAGTCAATTTCAGCAGCCACACTGAAGGAGTTGTTTTTATTTTTTGCTCAGATAGCAATTTTTGGCAATTTACAAACTCAAAATATACAGAGTATAAAGCATTCTCTAAGTCTGGGGTAGCCAACTCCAGTCCTCGAGAGCTACCAACAGTTAATGTTTTTCAGCTCACCTCACAGAATCACAAGTGAAGTAATTAGCTCCACCTGTGGATCTTTTAAAATGTGTTAGTGAGTAATGAGTGCACCTGTGCAGCAGCTAGGTTGTCTGGAAGATGGGAACTGTTGGTAGCTCTCGAGGACTGGAGTTGGCTACTGAGAGACATAAGCAGTGGTTGTGGCAAAGTGATTTTTGTAAAAATGTTTTTGTAAATATGATTTTAAAGTTTGAAGCCTGAAAACGTAAACTTTTGTTGCAAAATTGCATTTTATGTCGAAAAATATTATCTTCCACAATGCCGAAACCCAGGATCGAAGCAGGGACCTTTAGATCTTCAGCCTATTGCTCTCCCAACTGAGCTATTTTGGCAAGCTCCCTTGGTCTTGCAATCGTTTTTCGGGGCAAAATGTAAGGAGAATGAAGTTTTGGGTGTATTTGGGTCAATATAATACATCCTCACTTTCTGACTGCAGGCATCTCAATCCATAGACAATCTATTGTAAAACTAGGACATGGTTTATTCAGTAGTCGTGGCCGAGTGGTTAAGGCGATGGACTTGAAATCCATTGGGGTCTCCCCGCGCAGGTTCAAATCCTGCCGACTACGAACGCCTTAAGTTTTCTCTTTTCTGCAAGTTTTTAAAAACTTGAAACCTGTGATGCCCATAGCGAGTTCAGGCCATTAGCGCATCAAATGTAAAGGAGAATGAAGTTTTGGGTGTGTTTGGGTCAATACAATACATCCTCAATTTCTCAGTGCAGGCAGCTCAATCCATAGACAATCTATTGTGAAAATACAGCAAGGCTTAAGCAGTAGTCGTGGCCGAGTGGTTAAGGCGATGGACTAGAAATCCATGTTTGTTAGTGCATCAAAATCTTTGGGATGCCAGCTTGATTTCTCTTTTTCTTACACACATTCTCTTCCCCACCAGTCAATTTCAGCAGCCACACTGAAGGAGTTGTTTTTATTTTTTGCTCAGGTAGCAATTTTTGGCAATTTACAAACTCAAAATATACAGAGTATAAAGCATTCTCTAAGTCTGGGGTAGCCAACTCCAGTCCTCGAGAGCTACCAACAGTTAATGTTTTTCAGCTCACCTCACAGAATCACAAGTGAAGTAATTAGCTCCACCTGTGGATCTTTTAAAATGTGTTAGTGATCAATGAGTGCACCTGTGCAGCAGCTAGGTTGTCTGGAAGATAGGAACTGTTGGTAGCTCTCGAGGACTGGAGTTGGCTACTGAGAGACATAAGCAGTGGTTGTGGCAAAGTGATTTTTGTAAAAATGTTTTTGTAAATATGATTTTAAAGTTTGAAGCCTGAAAACGTAAGCTTTTTGTTGCAAAATTGCATTTTATGTCGAAAAATATTATCTTCCACAATGCCGAAACCCGGGATCAAAGCAGGGACCTTTAGATCTTCAGTCTATTGCTCTACCAACTGAGCTATTTCGGCAAGCTCCCTTGGTCTTGCTATTGTTTTTCGGGGCAAAATGTAAGGAGAATGAAGTTTTGGGTGTATTTGGGTCAATATAATACATCCTCACTTTCTGACTGCAGGCATCTCAATCCATAGACAATCTATTGTGAAACTAGGACATGGTTTATTCAGTAGTCGTGGCCGAGTGGTTAAGGCGATGGACTTGAAATCCATTGGGGTCTCCCCGCGCAGGTTCAAATCCTGCCGACTACGAATGCCTTAAGTTTTCTCTTTTCTGCAAGTTTTTTAAAACTTGAAACCTGTGATGCCCATAGCGAGTTCAGGCCATTAGCGCATCAAATGTAAAGGAGAATGAAGTTTTGGGTGTGTTTGGGTCAATACAATACATCCTCAATTTCTCAGTGCAGGCAGCTCAATCCATAGACAATCTATTGTGAAAATACAGCAAGGCTTAAGCAGTAGTCGTGGCCGAGTGGTTAAGGCGATGGACTAGAAATCCATGTTTGTTAGTGCATCAAAATCTTTGGGATGCCAGCTTGTTTTCTCTTTTTCTTACACACATTCTCTTCCCCACCAGTCAATTTCAGCAGCCACACTGAATAGAAATTATTAATTAGAAATTAATTTTCAAAGCCAAATTTTAAACAAAGGTTGTCAAATCGTTATAAACAATAGAATATTCACATTATTCCTAGAACACTCATTTAGCTAAACATTTAAGGCTATATAAAGAGTATATAATAACATATTTGAGAACCTACAGCATCCTTCGATAGCTCAGCTGGTAGAGCGGAGGACTGTAGAGATGATTGGTGTGGAAATCCTTAGGTCGCTGGTTCAATTCCGGCTCGAAGGAGTTGTTTTTATTTTTTGCTCAGATAGCAATTTTTGGCAATTTACAAACTCAAAATATACAGAGTATAAAGCATTCTCTAAGTCTGGGGTAGCCAACTCCAGTCCTCGAGAGCTACCAACAGTTAATGTTTTTCAGCTCACCTCACAGAATCACAAGTGAAGTAATTAGCTCCACCTGTGGATCTTTTAAAATGTGTTAGTGAGTAATGAGTGCACCTGTGCAGCAGCTAGGTTGTCTGGAAGATGGGAACTGTTGGTAGCTCTCGAGGACTGGAGTTGGCTACTGAGAGACATAAGCAGTGGTTGTGGCAAAGTGATTTTTGTAAAAATGTTTTTGTAAATATGATTTTAAAGTTTGAAGCCTGAAACCGTAAGCTTTTTGTTGCAAAATTGCATTTTATGTCGAAAAATATTATCTTCCACAATGCCGAAACCCGGGATCGAAGCAGGGACCTTTAGATCTTCAGTCTATTGCTCTCCCAACTGAGCTATTTCGGCAAGCTCCCTTGGTCTTGCTATTGTTTTTCGGGGCAAAATGTAAGGAGAATGAAGTTTTGGGTGTATTTGGGTCAATATAATACATCCTCACTTTCTGACTGCAGGCATCTCAATCCATAGACAATCTATTGTGAAACTAGGACATGGTTTATTCAGTAGTCGTGGCCGAGTGGTTAAGGCGATGGACTTAAAATCCATTGGGGTCTCCCCGCGCAGGTTCAAATCCTGCCGACTACGAACGCCTTAAGTTTTCTCTTTTCAGCAAGTTTTTAAAAACTTGAAACCTGTGATGCCCATAGCGAGTTCAGGCCATTAGCGCATCAAATGTAAAGGAGAATGAAGTTTTGGGTGTGTTTGGGTCAATACAATACATCCTCAATTTCTCAGTGCAGGCAGCTCAATCCATAGACAATCTATTGTGAAAATACAGCAAAGTTTAAGCAGTAGTCGTGGCCGAGTGGTTAAGGCGATGGACTAGAAATCCATGTTTGTTAGTGCATCAAAATCTTTGGGATGCCAGCTTGTTTTTTCTTTTTCTTACACACATTATCTTCCCCACCAGTCAATTTCAGCAGCCACACTGAAGGAGTTGTTTTTATTTTTTGCTCAGATAGCAATTTTTGGCAATTTACAAACTCAAAATATACAGAGTATAAAGCATTCTCTAAGTCTGGGGTAGCCAACTCCAGTCCTCGAGAGCTACCAACAGTTAATGTTTTTCAGCTCACCTCACAGAATCACAAGTGAAGTAATTAGCTCCACCTGTGGATCTTTTAAAATGTGTTAGTAAATAATGAGTGCACCTGTGCAGCAGCTAGGTTGTCTGGAAGATGGGAACTGTTGGTAGCTCTCGAGGACTGGAGTTGGCTACTGAGAGACATAAGCAGTGGTTGTGGCAAAGTGATTTTTGTAAAAATGTTTTTGTAAATATGATTTTAAAGTTTGAAGCCTGAAAACGTAAGCTTTTTGTTGCAAAATTGCATTTTATGTCGAAAAATATTATCTTCCACAATGCCGAAACCCAGGATCGAAGCAGGGACCTTTAGATCTTCAGCCTATTGCTCTCCCAACTGAGCTATTTTGGCAAGCTCCCTTGGTCTTGCAATCGTTTTTCGGGGCAAAATGTAAGGAGAATGAAGTTTTGGGTGTAGTTGGGTCAATATAATACATCCTCACTTTCTGACTGCAGGCATCTCAATCCATAGACAATCTATTGTGAAACTAGGACATGGTTTATTCAGTAGTCGTGGCCGAGTGGTTAAGGCGATGGACTTGAAATCCATTGGGGTCTCCCCGCGCAGGTTCAAATCCTGCCGACTACGAACGCCTTAAGTTTTCTCTTTTCTGCAAGTTTTTAAAAACTTGAAACCTGTGATGCCCATAGCGAGTTCAGGCCATTAGCGCATCAAATGTAAAGGAGAATGAAGTTTTGGGTGTGTTTGGGTCAATACAATACATCCTCAATTTCTCTGTGCAGGCAGCTCAATCCATAGACAATCTATTGTGAAAATACAGCAAGGCTTAAGCAGTAGTCGTGGCCGAGTGGTTAAGGCGATGGACTAGAAATCCATGTTTGTTAGTGCATCAAAATCTTTGGGATGCTAGCTTGTTTTCTCTTTTTCTTACACACATTCTCTTCCCCACCAGTCAATTTCAGCAGCCACACTGAATAGAAATTATTAATTAGAAATTAATTTTCAAAGCCAAATTCTAAACAAAGGTTGTCAAATGGTTATAAACAATAGAATATTCACATTATTCCTAGAACACTCATTTAGCTAAACATTTAAAGCTATATAAAGAGCATATAATAACATATTTGAGAACCTACAGCATCCTTCGATAGCTCAGCTGGTAGAGCGGAGGACTGTAGAGATGATTGGTGTAGAAATCCTTAGGTCGCTGGTTCAATTCCGGCTCAAAGGAGTTGTTTTTATTTTTTGCTCAGATAGCAATTTTTGGCAATTTACAAACTCAAAATATACAGAGTATAAAGCATTCTCTAAGTCTGGGGTAGCCAACTCCAGTCCTCGAGAGCTACCAACAGTTAATGTTTTTCAGCTCACCTCACAGAATCACAAGTGAAGTAATTAGCTCCACCTGTGGATCTTTTAAAATGTGTTAGTGAGTAATGAGTGCACCTGTGCAGCAGCTAGGTTGTCTGGAAGATGGGAACTGTTGGTAGCTCTCGAGGACTGGAGTTGGCTACTGAGAGACATAAGCAGTGGTTGTGGCAAAGTGATTTTTGTAAAAATGTTTTTGTAAATATGATTTTAAAGTTTGAAGCCTGAAAACGTAAGCTTTTTGTTGCAAAATTGCATTTTTATGTCGAAAAATATTATCTTCCACAATGCCGAAACCCGAGATCGAAGCAGGGACCTTTAGATCTTCAGACTATTGCTCTCCCAACTGAGCTATTTCGGCAAGCTCCCTTGGTCTTGGTCTTGCAATCGTTTTTCGGGGCAAAATGTAAGGAGAATGATGGAAGATGGGAACTGTTGGTAGCTCTCGAGGACTGGAGTTGGCTACTGAGAGACATAAGCAATGGTTGTGGCAAAGTGATTTTTGTAAAAATGTTTTTGTAAATATGATTTTAAAGTTTGAAGCCTGAAAACGTAAGCTTTTTGTTGCAAAATTGCATTTTATGTCGAAAAATATTATCTTCCACAATGCCGAAACCCGGGATCGAAACAGGAACCTTTAGATCTTCAGTCTATTGCTCTCCCAACTGAGCTATTTCGGCAAGCTCCCTTGGTCTTGCAATCGTTTTTCGGGGCAAAATGTAAGGAGATTGAAGTTTTGGGTGTATTTGGGTCAATATAATACATCCTCACTTTCTGACTGCAGGCATCTCAATCCATAGACAATCTATTGTGAAACTAGGGCATGGTTTATTCAGTAGTCGTGGCCGAGTGGTTAAGGCGATGGACTTGAAATCCATTGGGGTCTCCCCACGCAGGTTCAAATCCTGCCGACTACGAACGCCTTAAGTTTTCTCTTTTCTGCAAGTTTTTAAAAACTTGAAACCTGTGATGCCCATAGCGAGTTCAGGCCATTAGCGCATCAAATGTAAAGGAGAATGAAGTTTTGGGTGTGTTTGGGTCAATACAATACATCCTCAATTTCTCAGTGCAGGCAGCTCAATCCATAGACAATCTATTGTGAAAATACAGCAAGGCTTAAGCAGTAGTCGTGGCCGAGTGGTTACGGCGATGGACTAGAAATCCATGTTTGTTAGTGCATCAAAATCTTTGGGATGCCAGCTTGATTTCTCTTTTTCTTACACACATTCTCTTCCCCACCAGTCAATTTCAGCAGCCACACTGAAGGAGTTGTTTTTATTTTTTGCTCAGGTAGCAATTTTTGGCAATTTACAAACTCAAAATATACAGAGTATAAAGCATTCTCTAAGTCTGGGGTAGCCAACTCCAGTCCTCGAGAGCTACCAACAGTTAATGTTTTTCAGCTCACCTCACAGAATCACAAGTGAAGTAATTAGCTCCACCTGTGGATCTTTTAAAATGTGTTAGTGATCAATGAGTGCACCTGTGCAGCAGCTAGGTTGTCTGGAAGATAGGAACTGTTGGTAGCTCTCGAGGACTGGAGTTGGCTACTGAGAGACATAAGCAGTGGTTGTGGCAAAGTGATTTTTGTAAAAATGTTTTTGTAAGTATGATTTTAAAGTTTGAAGCCTGAAAACGTAAGCTTTTTGTTGCAAAATTGCATTTTATGTCGAAAAATATTATCTTCCACAATGCCGAAACCCGGGATCAAAGCAGGGACCTTTAGATCTTCAGTCTATTGCTCTACCAACTGAGCTATTTCGGCTAGCTCCCTTGGTCTTGCATTCGTTTTTCGGGGCAAAATGTAAGGAGAATGAAGTTTTGGGTGTATTTGGGTCAATATAATACATCCTCACTTTCTGACTGCAGGCATCTCAATCCATAGACAATCTATTGTGAAACTAGGACATGGTTTATTCAGTAGTCGTGGCCGAGTGGTTAAGGCGATGGACTTGAAATCCATTGGGGTCTCCCCGCGCAGGTTCAAATCCTGCCGACTACGAATGCCTTAAGTTTTCTCTTTTCTGCAAGTTTTTTAAAACTTGAAACCTGTGATGCCCATAGCGAGTTCAGGCCATTAGCGCATCAAATGTAAAGGAGAATGAAGTTTTGGGTGTGTTTGAGTCAATACAATACATCCTCAATTTCTCAGTGCAGGCAGCTCAATCCATAGACAATCTATTGTGAAAATACAGCAAGGCTTAAGCAGTAGTCGTGGCCGAGTGGTTAAGGCGATGGACTAGAAATCCATGTTTGTTAGTGCATCAAAATCTTTGGGATGCCAGCTTGTTTTCTCTTTTTCTTACACACATTCTCTTCCCCACCAGTCAATTTCAGCAGCCACACTGAATAGAAATTATTAATTAGAAATTAATTTTCAAAGCCAAATTTTAAACAAAGGTTGTCAAATGGTTATAAACAATAGAATATTCACATTATTCCTAGAACACTCATTTAGCTAAACATTTAAGGCTATATAAAGAGTATATAATAACATATTTGAGAACCTACAGCATCCTTCGATAGCTCAGCTGGTAGAGCGGAGGACTGTAGAGATGATTGGTGTAGAAATCCTTAGGTCGCTGGTTCAATTCCGGCTCGAAGGAGTTGTTTTTATTTTTTGCTCAGATAGCAATTTTTGGCAATTTACAAACTCAAAATATACAGAGTATAAAGCATTCTCTAAGTCTGGGGTAGCCAACTCCAGTCCTCGAGAGCTACCAACAGTTAATGTTTTTCAGCTCACCTCACAGAATCACAAGTGAAGTAATTAGCTCCACCTGTGGATCTTTTAAAATGTGTTAGTGAGTAATGAGTGCACCTGTGCAGCAGCTAGGTTGTCTGGAAGATGGGAACTGTTGGTAGCTCTCGAGGACTGGAGTTGGCTACTGAGAGACATAAGCAGTGGTTGTGGCAAAGTGATTTTTGTAAAAATGTTTTTGTAAATATGAATTTAAAGTTTGAAGCCTGAAACCGTAAGCTTTTTGTTGCAAAATTGCATTTTATGTCGAAAAATATTATCTTCCACAATGCCGAAACCCGGGATCGAAGCAGGGACCTTTAGATCTTCAGTCTATTGCTCTCCCAACTGAGCTATTTCGGCAAGCTCCCTTGGTCTTGCTATCGTTTTTCGGGGCAAAATGTAAGGAGAATGAAGTTTTGGGTGTATTTGGGTCAATATAATACATCCTCACTTTCTGACTGCAGTAGTAGTAGTAGTAGTACGTTTATTTATAGGGCGCCGCAAAGTGTCCGCAGCGCCGTACATAGCAAACAAAAAAAAATGACGAGGTAACGTACAGGGTGTGTTGAAAAATACAGTATAAATGGGGGTATAGCTGGTAGAACTAAAATCAGCATCAGTTCAGAAGTAGGTGTCAAAATTGTCAAGGAGACTAAAGATGAAGTAGAGGAAGGGAAGAACAGGACAGGAGCACAGGTGAGGTAAAGAGGTAGGGTGAGTACGTGAGGAAGGAGGGCCCTACTCATAAGAGTTAACATACTAAAAATAGGTGGGTGGACGAACGAAAAACAATAGGATAAGTAGGAACGGAGGGGAACGGAGGCAGGATAAGAGGATCAAAAGAGGTTAGGAGGAGGGATAGGCTAGTCGAAAAAAGTGGGTTTTGAGGGAGCGCTTGAAGGAGGTAAGGGAATCAGAAAGCCTGATGGGTGGCGGGAGGTTGTTCCAGTGCAGGGGGGCAGCGCGAGAGAAGTCTTGGACACGGGAGTGGGAGGAGGTGATTAGGTGAGAGGTCAGTCGGCGGTCAGCGATGGAGCGAAGAGGACGGGAGGGAGTGTGGATAGAGATCAGTGAAGAGAGGTAAGGAGCGGTGGAGGAGGAGAGAGCTTTGTAGGTGGTGGTGAGGAGTTTAAAGAGAACTCGGAAAGGAATGGGGAGCCAGTGAAGAGATAGACAGAGGGGGGAGGCGGAGGTAGAGCGGCGGGAGAGGAAGATGAGCCTAGCAGCAGCGTTAAGAATGGATTGGAGAGGTGCGAGGCGGGTGAGAGGTAGCCCGGAGAGAAGGATGTTGCAGTAGTCAAGGCGGGAGATGACAAGAGAGTGAATGAGAATTTTGGTCGCGTCAGTGGAGAGGAATGGTCTGATGCGTGAGATGTTGCGTAGGTGAAAGCGGCAAGACTGTGAGAGAGCACGAATGTGGGGGGTGAAAGAGAGGGAGGAGTCAATGATGACACCAAGGCAGCGCGTTTGGTCGGTGGAGGTGATCTCGGTTTCACCAATACTGATGGAGATAGTGGGAGAAGAGGGGATGTTCGGGGGATGGAAGATTAGAAGTTCAGTTTTAGCCATGTTTAGCTTCAGGAAGCGTTGGGTCATCCAGGCTGAGATGGCTGTGAGGCATTCAGAGACCTTGGACAGGAGTGATGGGGATAGATCGGGGGAAGAGAGATAGATTAGGGTATCATCAGCATAAAGGTGGTAATGAAAACCATAGGAGCTGATGAGAGTGCCCAGAGAGGTGGTGTAGAGAGAGAAGAGGAGAGGGCCAAGGACAGACCCTTGGGGAACACCGACTGGCTGCGGGGTAGTAGGAGAGGAGGAGCTCGGAGTGGAGACGGAGAAGGAGCGATCGGAGAGGTATGAGGTGAACCAGGAGAATACCGTGCCAGTGATGCCAAAGGAGCGGAGTGTGTTGAGCAGGAGAGGGTGGTCAACAGTGTCAAAGGCAGCTGACAGATCAAGCTGGATGAGGATAGAGAAGAGGCCTTTGGATTTAGCCGATATTAGATCGTTAGTGACTTTGGTCAGGGCAGTTTCAGTGGAATGTAAAGGGCGGAACCCGGATTGGAGGGGGTCGAGAATGGAGTTAGCAGTAAGGTGGTTTAGGAGACGATTATAGGTCAGACGTTCTAGGAGTTTGGAGGCATCTCAATCCATAGACAATCTATTGTGAAACTAGGGCATGGTTTATTCAGTAGTCGTGGCCGAGTGGTTAAGGCGATGGACTTGAAATCCATTGGGGTCTCCCCGCGCAGGTTCAAATCCTGCCGACTACGAACGCCTTAAGTTTTCTCTTTTCTGCAAGTTTTTAAAAACTTGAAACCTGTGATGCCCATAGCGAGTTCAGGCCATTAGCGCATCAAATGTAAAGGAGAATGAAGTTTTGGGTGTGTTTGGGTCAATACAATACATCCTCAATTTCTCAGTGCAGGCAGCTCAATCCATAGACAATCTATTGTGAAAATACAGCAAGGTTTAAGCAGTAGTCGTGGCCGACTGGTTAAGGCGATGGACTAGAAATCCATGTTTGTTAGTGCATCAAAATCTTTGGGATGCCAGCTTGTTTTCTCTTTTTCTTACACACATTCTCTTCCCCACCAGTCAATTTCAGCAGCCACACTGAAGGAGTTGTTTTTATTTTTTGCTCAGATAGCAATTTTTGGCAATTTACAAACTCAAAATATACAGAGTATAAAGCATTCTCTAAGTCTGGGGTAGCCAACTCCAGTCCTCGAGAGCTACCAACAGTTAATGTTTTTCAGCTCACCTCACAGAATCACAAGTGAAGTAATTAGCTCCACCTGTGGATCTTTTAAAATGTGTTAGTGAGTAATGAGTGCACCTGTGCAGCAGCTAGGTTGTCTGGAAGATGGGAACTGTTGGTAGCTCTCGAGGACTGGAGTTGGCTACTGAGAGACATAAGCAGTGGTTGTGGCAAAGTGATTTTTGTAAAAATGTTTTTGTAAATATGATTTTAAAGTTTGAAGCCTGAAAACGTAAACTTTTGTTGCAAAATTGCATTTTATGTCGAAAAATATTATCTTCCACAATGCCGAAACCCAGGATCGAAGCAGGGACCTTTAGATCTTCAGCCTATTGCTCTCCCAACTGAGCTATTTTGGCAAGCTCCCTTGGTCTTGCAATCGTTTTTCGGGGCAAAATGTAAGGAGAATGAAGTTTTGGGTGTATTTGGGTCAATATAATACATCCTCACTTTCTGACTGCAGGCATCTCAATCCATAGACAATCTATTGTAAAACTAGGACATGGTTTATTCAGTAGTCGTGGCCGAGTGGTTAAGGCGATGGACTTGAAATCCATTGGGGTCTCCCCGCGCAGGTTCAAATCCTGCCGACTACGAACGCCTTAAGTTTTCTCTTTTCTGCAAGTTTTTAAAAACTTGAAACCTGTGATGCCCATAGCGAGTTCAGGCCATTAGCGCATCAAATGTAAAGGAGAATGAAGTTTTGGGTGTGTTTGGGTCAATACAATACATCCTCAATTTCTCAGTGCAGGCAGCTCAATCCATAGACAATCTATTGTGAAAATACAGCAAAGTTTAAGCAGTAGTCGTGGCCGAGTGGTTAAGGCGATGGACTAGAAATCCATGTTTGTTAGTGCATCAAAATCTTTGGGATGCCAGCTTGTTTTCTCTTTTTCTTACACACATTATCTTCCCCACCAGTCAATTTCAGCAGCCACACTGAAGGAGTTGTTTTTATTTTTTGCTCAGATAGCAATTTTTGGCAATTTACAAACTCAAAATATACAGAGTATAAAGCATTCTCTAAGTCTGGGGTAGCCAACTCCAGTCCTCGAGAGCTACCAACAGTTAATGTTTTTCAGCTCACCTCACAGAATCACAAGTGAAGTAATTAGCTCCACCTGTGGATCTTTTAAAATGTGTTAGTAAATAATGAGTGCACCTGTGCAGCAGCTAGGTTGTCTGGAAGATGGGAACTGTTGGTAGCTCTCGAGGACTGGAGTTGGCTACTGAGAGACATAAGCAGTGGTTGTGGCAAAGTGATTTTTGTAAAAATGTTTTTGTAAATATGATTTTAAAGTTTGAAGCCTGAAAACGTAAGCTTTTTGTTGCAAAATTGCATTTTATGTCGAAAAATATTATCTTCCACAATGCCGAAACCCAGGATCGAAGCAGGGACCTTTAGATCTTCAGCCTATTGCTCTCCCAACTGAGCTATTTTGGCAAGCTCCCTTGGTCTTGCAATCGTTTTTCGGGGCAAAATGTAAGGAGAATGAAGTTTTGGGTGTATTTGGGTCAATATAATACATCCTCACTTTCTGACTGCAGGCATCTCAATCCATAGACAATCTATTGTGAAACTAGGACATGGTTTATTCAGTAGTCGTGGCCGAGTGGTTAAGGCGATGGACTTGAAATCCATTGGGGTCTCCCCGCGCAGGTTCAAATCCTGCCGACTACGAACGCCTTAAGTTTTCTCTTTTCTGCAAGTTTTTAAAAACTTGAAACCTGTGATGCCCATAGCGAGTTCAGGCCATTAGCGCATCAAATGTAAAGGAGAATGAAGTTTTGGGTGTGTTTGGGTCAATACAATACATCCTCAATTTCTCTGTGCAGGCAGCTCAATCCATAGACAATCTATTGTGAAAATACAGCAAGGCTTAAGCAGTAGTCGTGGCCGAGTGGTTAAGGCGATGGACTAGAAATCCATGTTTGTTAGTGCATCAAAATCTTTGGGATGCCAGCTTGTTTTCTCTTTTTCTTACACACATTCTCTTCCCCACCAGTCAATTTCAGCAGCCACACTGAATAGAAATTATTAATTAGAAATTAATTTTCAAAGCCAAATTTTAAACAAAGGTTGTCAAATGGTTATAAACAATAGAATATTCACATTATTCCTAGAACACTCATTTAGCTAAACATTTAAAGGTATATAAAGAGCATATAATAACATATTTGAGAACCTACAGCATCCTTCGATAGCTCAGCTGGTAGAGCGGAGGACTGTAGAGATGATTGGTGTAGAAATCCTTAGGTCGCTGGTTCAATTCCGGCTCAAAGGAGTTGTTTTTATTTTTTGCTCAGATAGCAATTTTTGGCAATTTACAAACTCAAAATATACAGAGTATAAAGCATTCTCTAAGTCTGGGGTAGCCAACTCCAGTCCTCGAGAGCTACCAACAGTTAATGTTTTTCAGCTCACCTCACAGAATCACAAGTGAAGTAATTAGCTCCACCTGTGGATCTTTTAAAATGTGTTAGTGAGTAATGAGTGCACCTGTGCAGCAGCTAGGTTGTCTGGAAGATGGGAACTGTTGGTAGCTCTCGAGGACTGGAGTTGGCTACTGAGAGACATAAGCAGTGGTTGTGGCAAAGTGATTTTTGTAAAAATGTTTTTGTAAATATGATTTTAAAGTTTGAAGCCTGAAAACGTAAGCTTTTTGTTGCAAAATTGCATTTTTATGTCGAAAAATATTATCTTCCACAATGCCGAAACCCGAGATCGAAGCAGGGACCTTTAGATCTTCAGACTATTGCTCTCCCAACTGAGCTATTTCGGCAAGCTCCCTTGGTCTTGGTCTTGCAATCGTTTTTCGGGGCAAAATGTAAGGAGAATGATGGAAGATGGGAACTGTTGGTAGCTCTCGAGGACTGGAGTTGGCTACTGAGAGACATAAGCAGTGGTTGTGGCAAAGTGATTTTTGTAAAAATGTTTTTGTAAATATGATTTTAAAGTTTGAAGCCTGAAAACGTAAGCTTTTTGTTGCAAAATTGCATTTTATGTCGAAAAATATTATCTTCCACAATGCCGAAACCCGGGATCGAAGCAGGAACCTTTAGATCTTCAGTCTATTGCTCTCCCAACTGAGCTATTTCGGCAAGCTCCCTTGGTCTTGCAATCGTTTTTCGGGGCAAAATGTAAGGAGAATGAAGTTTTGGGTGTATTTGGGTCAATATAATACATCCTCACTTTCTGACTGCAGGCATCTCAATCCATAGACAATCTATTGTGAAACTAGGGCATGGTTTATTCAGTAGTCGTGGCCGAGTGGTTAAGGCGATGGACTTGAAATCCATTGGGGTCTCCCCGCGCAGGTTCAAATCCTGCCGACTACGAACGCCTTAAGTTTTCTCTTTTCTGCAAGTTTTTAAAAACTTGAAACCTGTGATGCCCATAGCGAGTTCAGGCCATTAGCGCATCAAATGTAAAGGAGAATGAAGTTTTGGGTGTGTTTGGGTCAATACAATACATCCTCAATTTCTCAGTGCAGGCAGCTCAATCCATAGACAATCTATTGTGAAAATACAGCAAGGCTTAAGCAGTAGTCGTGGCCGAATGGTTAAGGCGATGGACTAGAAATCCATGTTTGTTAGTGCATCAAAATCTTTGGGATGCCAGCTTGATTTCTATTGTTCTTACACACATTCTCTTCCCCACCAGTCAATTTCAGCAGCCACACTGAAGGAGTTGTTTTTATTTTTTGATCAGGTAGCAATTTTTGGCAATTTACAAACTCAAAATATACAGAGTATAAAGCATTCTCTAAGTCTGGGGTAGCCAACTCCAGTCCTCGAGAGCTACCAACAGTTAATGTTTTTCAGCTCACCTCACAGAATCACAAGTGAAGTAATTAGCTCCACCTGTGGATCTTTTAAAATGTGTTAGTGATCAATGAGTGCACCTGTGCAGCAGCTAGGTTGTCTGGAAGATGGGAACTGTTGGTAGCTCTCGAGGACTGGAGTTGGCTACTGAGAGACATAAGCAGTGGTTGTGGCAAAGTGATTTTTGTAAAAATGTTTTTGTAAATATGATTTTAAAGTTTGAAGCCTGAAACCGTAAGCTTTTTGTTGCAAAATTGCATTTTATGTCGAAAAATATTATCTTCCACAGTGCCGAAACCCGGGATCGAAGCAGGGACCTTTAGATCTTCAGTCTATTGCTCTCCCAACTGAGCTATTTCGGCAAGCTCCCTTGTTCTTGCTATCGTTTTTCGGGGCAAAATGTAAGGAGAATGAAGTTTTGGGTGTATTTGGGTCAATATAATACATCCTCACTTTCTGACTGCAGGCATCTCAATCCATAGACAATCTATTGTGAAACTAGGACATGATTTATTCAGTAGTCGTGGCCGAGTGGTTAAGGCGATGGACTTGAAATCCATTGGGGTCTCCCCGCGCAGGTTCAAATCCTGCCGACTACGAACGCCTTAAGTTTTCTCTTTTCTGCAAGTTTTTTAAAACTTGAAACCTGTGATGCCCATAGCGAGTTCAGGCCATTAGCGCATCAAATGTAAAGGAGAATGAAGTTTTGGGTGTGTTTGGGTCAATACAATACATCCTCAATTTCTCAGTGCAGGCAGCTCAATCCATAGACAATCTATTGTGAAAATACAGCAAGGCTTAAGCAGTAGTCGTGGCCGAGTGGTTAAGGCGATGGACTAGAAATCCATGTTTGTTAGTGCATCAAAATCTTTGGGATGCCAGCTTGTTTTCTCTTTTTCTTACACACATTCTCTTCCCCACCAGTCAATTTCAGCAGCCACACTGAATACTCATTTAGCTAAACATTTAAAGCTATATAAAGAGCATATAATAACATATTTGAGAACCTACAGCATCCTTCGATAGCTCAGCTGGTAGAGCGGAGGACTGTAGAGATGATTGGTGTAGAAATCCTTAGGTCGCTGGTTCAATTCCGGCTCGAAGGAGTTGTTTTTATTTTTTGCTCAGATAGCAATTTTTGGCAATTTACAAACTCAAAATATACAGAGTATAAAGCATTCTCTAAGTCTGGGGTAGCCAACTCCAGTCCTCGAGAGCTACCAACAGTTAATGTTTTTCAGCTCACCTCACAGAATCACAAGTGAAGTAATTAGCTCCACCTGTGGATCTTTTAAAATGTGTTAGTGAGTAATGAGTGCACCTGTGCAGCAGCTAGGTTGTCTAGAAGATGGGAACTGTTGGTAGCTCTCGAGGACTGGAGTTGGCTACTGAGAGACATAAGCAGTGGTTGTGGCAAAGTGATTTTTGTAAAAATGTTTTTGTAAATATGATTTTAAAGTTTGAAGCCTGAAAACGTAAGCTTTTTGTTGCAAAATTGCATTTTATGTCGAAAAATATTATCTTCCACAATGCCGAAACCTGGGATCGAAGCAGGGACCTTTAGATCTTCAGTCTATTGCTCTTCCAACTGAGCTATTTCGGCAAGCTCCCTTGGTCTTGCAATCGTTTTTCGGGGCAAAATGTAAGGAGAATGAAGTTTTGGGTGTATTTGGGTCAATATAATACATCCTCACTTTCTGACTGCAGGCATCTCAATCCATAGACAATCTATTGTGAAACTAGGACATGGTTTATTCAGTAGTCGTGGCCGAGTGGTTAAGGCGATGGACTTGAAATCCATTGGGGTCTCCCCGCGCAGGTTCAAATCCTGCCGACTACGAAAGCCTTAAGTTTTCTCTTTTCTGCAAGTTTTTAAAAACTTGAAACCTGTGATGCCCATAGCGAGTTCAGGCCATTAGCGCATCAAATGTAAAGGAGAATGAAGTTTTGGGTGTGTTTGGGTCAATACAATACATCCTCAATTTCTCAGTGCAGGCAGCTCAATCCATAGACAATCTATTGTGAAAATACAGCAAGGCTTAAGCAGTAGTCGTGGCCGAGTGGTTAAGGCGATGGACTAGAAATCCATGTTTGTTAGTGCATCAAAATCTTTGGGATGCCAGCTTGATTTCTATTGTTCTTACACACATTCTCTTCCCCACCAGTCAATTTCAGCAGCCACACTGAAGGAGTTGTTTTTATTTTTTGATCAGGTAGCAATTTTTGGCAATTTACAAACTCAAAATATACAGAGTATAAAGCATTCTCTAAGTCTGGGGTAGCCAACTCCAGTCCTCGAGAGCTACCAACAGTTAATGTTTTTCAGCTCACCTCACAGAATCACAAGTGAAGTAATTAGCTCCACCTGTGGATCTTTTAAAATGTGTTAGTGATCAATGAGTGCACCTGTGCAGCAGCTAGGTTGTCTGGAAGATAGGAACTGTTGGTAGCTCTCGAGGACTGGAGTTGGCTACTGAGAGACATAAGCAGTGGTTGTGGCAAAGTAATTTTTGTAAAAATGTTTTTGTAAATATGATTTTAAAGTTTGAAGCCTGAAAACGTAAGCTTTTTGTTGCAAAATTGCATTTTATGTCGAAAAATATTATCTTCCACAATGCCGAAACCCGGGATCAAAGCAGGGACCTTTAGATCTTCAGTCTATTGCTCTACCAACTGAGCTATTTCGGCAAGCTCCCTTGGTCTTGCAATTGTTTTTCGGGGCAAAATGTAAGGAGAATGAAGTTTTGGGTGTATTTGGGTCAATATAATACATCCTCACTTTCTGACTGCAGGCATCTCAATCCATAGACAATCTATTGTGAAACTAGGACATGGTTTATTCAGTAGTCGTGGCCGAGTGGTTAAGGCGATGGACTTGAAATCCATTGGGGTCTCCCCGCGCAGGTTCAAATCCTGCCGAATACGAACGCCTTAAGTTTTCTCTTTTCTGCAAGTTTTTTAAAACTTGAAACCTGTGATGCCCATAGCGAGTTCAGGCCATTAGCGCATCAAATGTAAAGGAGAATGAAGTTTTGGGTGTGTTTGGGTCAATACAATACATCCTCAATTTCTCAGTGCAGGCAGCTCAATCCATAGACAATCTATTGTGAAAATACAGCAAGGCTTAAGCAGTAGTCGTGGCCGAGTGGTTAAGGCGATGGACTAGAAATCCATGTTTGTTAGTGCATCAAAATCTTTGGGATGCCAGCTTGTTTTCTCTTTTTCTTACACACATTCTCTTCCCCACCAGTCAATTTCAGCAGCCACACTGAATACTCATTTAGCTAAACATTTAAAGCTATATAAAGAGCATATAATAACATATTTGAGAACCTACAGCATCCTTCGATAGCTCAGCTGGTAGAGCGGAGGACTGTAGAGATGATTGGTGTAGAAATCCTTAGGTCGCTGGTTCAATTCCGGCTCGAAGGAGTTGTTTTTATTTTTTGCTCAGATAGCAATTTTTGGCAATTTACAAACTCAAAATATACAGAGTATAAAGCATTCTCTAAGTCTGGGGTAGCCAACTCCAGTCCTCGAGAGCTACCAACAGTTAATGTTTTTCAGCTCACCTCACAGAATCACAAGTGAAGTAATTAGCTCCACCTGTGGATCTTTTAAAATGTGTTAGTGAGTAATGAGTGCACCTGTGCAGCAGCTAGGTTGTCTAGAAGATGGGAACTGTTGGTAGCTCTCGAGGACTGGAGTTGGCTACTGAGAGACATAAGCAGTGGTTGTGGCAAAGTGATTTTTGTAAAAATGTTTTTGTAAATATGATTTTAAAGTTTGAAGCCTGAAAACGTAAGCTTTTTGTTGCAAAATTGCATTTTATGTCGAAAAATATTATCTTCCACAATGCCGAAACCCGGGATCGAAGCAGGGACCTTTAGATCTTCAGTCTATTGCTCTTCCAACTGAGCTATTTCGGCAAGCTCCCTTGGTCTTGCAATCGTTTTTCGGGGCAAAATGTAAGGAGAATGAAGTTTTGGGTGTATTTGGGTCAATATAATACATCCTCACTTTCTGACTGCAGGCATCTCAATCCATAGACAATCTATTGTGAAACTAGGACATGGTTTATTCAGTAGTCGTGGCCGAGTGGTTAAGGCGATGGACTTGAAATCCATTGGGGTCTCCCTGCGCAGGTTCAAATCCTGCCGACTACGAAAGCCTTAAGTTTTCTCTTTTCTGCAAGTTTTTAAAAACTTGAAACCTGTTATGCCCATAGCGAGTTCAGGCCATTAGCGCATCAAATGTAAAGGAGAATGAAGTTTTGGGTGTGTTTGGGTCAATACAATACATCCTCAATTTCTCAGTGCAGGCAGCCTAATCCATAGACAATCTATTGTGAAAATACAGCAAGGCTTAAGCAGTAGTCGTGGTCGAGTGGTTAAGGCGATGGACTAGAAATCCATGTTTGTTAGTGCATCAAAATCTTTGGTATGCCAGCTTGATTTCTCTTTTTCTTACACACATTCTCTTCCCCACCAGTCAATTTCAGCAGCCACACTGAAGGAGTTGTTTTTATTTTTTGCTCAGATAGCAATTTTTGGCAATTTACAAACTCAAAATATACAGAGTATAAAGCATTCTCTAAGTCTGGGGTAGCCAACTCCAGTCCTCGAGAGCTACCAACAGTTAATGTTTTTCAGCTCACCTCACAGAATCACAAGTGAAGTAATTAGCTCCACCTGTGGATCTTTTAAAATGTGTTAGTGAGTAATGAGTGCACCTGTGCAGCAGCTAGTTTGTCTGGAAGATGGGAACTGTTGGTAGCTCTCGAGGACTGGAGTTGGCTACTGAGAGACATAAGCAGTGGTTGTGGCAAAGTGATTTTTGTAAAAATGTTTTTGTAAATATGATTTTAAAGTTTGAAGCCTGAAAACGTAAGCTTTTTGTTGCAAAATTGCATTTTATGTCGAAAAATATTATCTTCCACAATGCCGAAACCCGGGATCGAAGCAGGGACCTTTAGATCTTCAGTCTATTGCTCTCCCAACTGAGCTATTTCGGCAAGCTCCCTTGGTCTTGCTATCGTTTCTCGGGGCAAAATGTAAGGAGAATGAAGTTTTGGGTGTATTTGGGTCAATATAATACATCCTCACTTTCTGACTGCAGGCATCTCAATCCATAGACAATCTAATGTGAAACTAGGACATGGTTTATTCAGTAGTTGTGGCCGAGTGGTTAAGGCGATGGACTTGAAATCTATTGGGGTCTCCCCGCGCAGGTTCAAATCCTGCCGACTACGAACGCCTTAAGTTTTCTCTTTTCTGCAAGTTTTTAAAAACTTGAAACCTGTGATGCCCATAGCGAGTTCAGGCCATTAGCGCATCAAATGTAAAGGAGAATGAAGTTTTGGGTGTGTTTGGGTCAATACAATACATCCTCAATTTCTCAGTGCAGGCAGCTCAATCCATAGACAATCTATTGTGAAAATACAGCAAGGCTTAAGCAGTAGTCGTGGCCGAGTGGTTAAGGCGATGGACTAGAAATCCATGTTTGTTAGTGCATCAAAATCTTTGGGATGCCAGCTTGTTTTCTCTTTTTCTTACACACATTCTCTTCCCCACCAGTCAATTTCAGCAGCCACACTGAATAGAAATTATTAATTAGAAATTAATTTTCAAAGCCAAATTTTAAACAAAGGTTGTCAAATGGTTATAAACAATAGAATATTCACATTATTCCTAGAACACTCATTTAGCTAAACATTTAAAGCTATATTAAGAGCATATAATAACATATTTGAGAACCTACAGCATCCTTCGATAGCTCAGCTGGTAGAGCGGAGGCCTGTAGAGATGATTGGTGTAGAAATCCTTAGGTCGCTGGTTCAATTCCGGCTCGAAGGAGTTGTTTTTATTTTTTGCTAAGATAGCAATTTTTGGCAATTTACAAACTCAAAATATACAGAGTATAAAGCATTCTCTAAGTCTGGGGTAGCCAACTCCAGTCCTCGAGAGCTACCAACAGTTAATGTTTTTCAGCTCACCTCACAGAATCACAAGTGAAGTAATTAGCTCCACCTGTGGATCTTTTAAAATGTGTTAGTGAGTAATGAGTGCACCTGTGCAGCAGCTAGGTTGTCTGGAAGATGGGAACTGTTGGTAGCTCTCGAGGACTGGAGTTGGCTACTGAGAGACATAAGCAGTGGTTGTGGCAAAGTGATTTTTGTAAAAATGTTTTTGTAAATATGATTTTAAAGTTTGAAGCCTGAAAACGTAAGCTTTTTGTTGCAAAATTGCATTTTATGTCGAAAAATATTATCTTCCACAATGCCGAAACCCGGGATCGAAGCAGGGACCTTTAGATCTTCAGTCTATTGCTCTCCCAACTGAGCTATTTCGGCAAGCTCCCTTGGTCTTGCTATCGTTTCTCGGGGCAAAATGTAAGGAGAATGAAGTTTTGGGTGTATTTGGGTCAATATAATACATCCTCACTTTCTGACTGCAGGCATCTCAATCCATAGACAATCTAATGTGAAACTAGGACATGGTTTATTCAGTAGTCGTGGCCGAGTGGTTAAGGCGATGGACTTGAAATCCATTGGGGTCTCCCCGCGCAGGTTCAAACCCTGCCGACTACGAACGCCTTAAGTTTTCTCTTTTCTGCAAGTTTTTAAAAACTTGAAACCTGTGATGCCCATAGCGAGTTCAGGCCATTAGCGCATCAAATGTAAAGGAGAATGAAGTTTTGGGTGTGTTTGGGTCAATACAATACATCCTCAATTTCTCAGTGCAGGCAGCTTAATCCATAGACAATCTATTGTGAAAATACAGCAAGGCTTAAGCAGTAGTCGTGGCCGAGTGGTTAAGGCGATGGACTAGAAATCCATGTTTGTTAGTGCATCAAAATCTTTGGGATGCCAGCTTGATTTCTCTTTTTCTTACACACATTCTCTTCCCCACCAGTCAATTTCAGCAGCCACACTGAAGGAGTTGTTTTTATTTTTTGCTCAGATAGCAATTTTTGGCAATTTACAAACTCAAAATATACAGAGTATAAAGCATTCTCTAAGTCTGGGGTAGCCAACTCCAGTCCTCGAGAGCTACCAGCAGTTAATGTTTTTCAGCTCACCTCACAGAATCACAAGTGAAGTAATTAGCTCCACCTGTGGATCTTTTAAAATGTGTTAGTGAGTAATGAGTGCACCTGTGCAGCAGCTAGGTTGTCTGGAAGATGGGAACTGTTGGTAGCTCTCGAGGACTGGAGTTGGCTACTGAGAGACATAAGCAGTGGTTGTGGCAAAGTGATTTTTGTAAAAATGTTTTTGTAAATATGATTTTAAAGTTTGAAGCCTGAAAACGTAAGCTTTTTGTTGCAAAATTGCATTTTATGTCGAAAAATATTATCTTCCACAATGCCGAAACCCGGGATCGAAGCAGGGACCTTTAGATCTTCAGTCTATTGCTCTCCCAACTGAGCTATTTCGGCAAGCTCCCTTGTTCTTGCTATCGTTTTTCGGGGCAAAATGTAAGGAGAATGAAGTTTTGGGTGTATTTGGGTCAATATAATACATCCTCACTTTCTGACTGCAGGCATCTCAATCCATAGACAATCTATTGTGAAACTAGGATGTGGTTTATTCAGTAGTCGTGGCCGAGTGGTTAAGGCGATGGACTTGAAATCCATTGGGGTCTCCCCGCGAAGGTTCAAATCCTGCCGACTACGAACGCCTTAAGTTTTCTCTTTTCTGCAAGTTTTTAAAAACTTGAAACCTGTGATGCCCATAGCGAGTTCAGGCCATTAGCGCATCAAATGTAAAGGAGAATGAAGTTTTGGGTGTGTTTGGGTCAATACAATACATCCTCAATTTCTCAGTGCAGGCAGCTCAATCCATAGACAATCTATTGTGAAAATACAGCAAGGTTTAAGCAGTAGTCGTGGCCGAGTGGTTAAGGCGATGGACTAGAAATCCATGTTTGTTAGTGCATCAAAATCTCTGGGATGCCAGCTTGTTTTCTCTTTTTCTTACACACATTCTCTTCCCCACCAGTCAATTTCAGCAGCCACACTGAAGGAGTTGTTTTTATTTTTTGCTCAGATAGCAATTTTTGGCAATTTACAAACTCAAAATATACAGAGTATAAAGCATTCTCTAAGTCTGGGGTAGCCAACTCCAGTCCTCGAGAGCTACCAACAGTTAATGTTTTTCAGCTCACCTCACAGAATCACAAGTGAAGTAATTAGCTCCACCTGTGGATCTTTTAAAATGTGTTAGTGAGTAATGAGTGCACCTGTGCAGCAGCTAGTTTGTCTGGAAGATGGGAACTGTTGGTAGCTCTCGAGGACTGGAGTTGGCTACTGAGAGACATAAGCAGTGGTTGTGGCAAAGTGATTTTTGTAAAAATGTTTTTGTAAATATGATTTTAAAGTTTGAAGCCTGAAAACGTAAGCTTTTTGTTGCAAAATTGCATTTTATGTCGAAAAATATTATCTTCCACAATGCCGAAACCCGGGATCGAAGCAGGGACCTTTAGATCTTCAGTCTATTGCTCTCCCAACTGAGCTATTTCGGCAAGCTCCCTTGGTCTTGCTATCGTTTCTCGGGGCAAAATGTAAGGAGAATGAAGTTTTGGGTGTATTTGGGTCAATATAATACATCCTCACTTTCTGACTGCAGGCATCTCAATCCATAGACAATCTAATGTGAAACTAGGACATGGTTTATTCAGTAGTTGTGGCCGAGTGGTTAAGGCGATGGACTTGAAATCTATTGGGGTCTCCCCGCGCAGGTTCAAATCCTGCCGACTACGAACGCCTTAAGTTTTCTCTTTTCTGCAAGTTTTTAAAAACTTGAAACCTGTGATGCCCATAGCGAGTTCAGGCCATTAGCGCATCAAATGTAAAGGAGAATGAAGTTTTGGGTGTGTTTGGGTCAATACAATACATCCTCAATTTCTCAGTGCAGGCAGCTCAATCCATAGACAATCTATTGTGAAAATACAGCAAGGCTTAAGCAGTAGTCGTGGCCGAGTGGTTAAGGCGATGGACTAGAAATCCATGTTTGTTAGTGCATCAAAATCTTTGGGATGCCAGCTTGTTTTCTCTTTTTCTTACACACATTCTCTTCCCCACCAGTCAATTTCAGCAGCCACACTGAATAGAAATTATTAATTAGAAATTAATTTTCAAAGCCAAATTTTAAACAAAGGTTGTCAAATGGTTATAAACAATAGAATATTCACATTATTCCTAGAACACTCATTTAGCTAAACATTTAAAGCTATATAAAGAGCATATAATAACATATTTGAGAACCTACAGCATCCTTCGATAGCTCAGCTGGTAGAGCGGAGGCCTGTAGAGATGATTGGTGTAGAAATCCTTAGGTCGCTGGTTCAATTCCGGCTCGAAGGAGTTGTTTTTATTTTTTGCTAAGATAGCAATTTTTGGCAATTTACAAACTCAAAATATACAGAGTATAAAGCATTCTCTAAGTCTGGGGTAGCCAACTCCAGTCCTCGAGAGCTACCAACAGTTAATGTTTTTCAGCTCACCTCACAGAATCACAAGTGAAGTAATTAGCTCCACCTGTGGATCTTTTAAAATGTGTTAGTGAGTAATGAGTGCAACTGTGCAGCAGCTAGGTTGTCTGGAAGATGGGAACTGTTGGTAGCTCTCGAGGACTGGAGTTGGCTACTGAGAGACATAAGCAGTGGTTGTGGCAAAGTGATTTTTGTAAAAATGTTTTTGTAAATATGATTTTAAAGTTTGAAGCCTGAAAACGTAAGCTTTTTGTTGCAAAATTGCATTTTATGTCGAAAAATATTATCTTCCACAATGCCGAAACCCGGGATCGAAGCAGGGACCTTTAGATCTTCAGTCTATTGCTCTCCCAACTGAGCTATTTCGGCAAGCTCCCTTGGTCTTGCTATCGTTTCTCGGGGCAAAATGTAAGGAGAATGAAGTTTTGGGTGTATTTGGGTCAATATAATACATCCTCACTTTCTGACTGCAGGCATCTCAATCCATAGACAATCTAATGTGAAACTAGGACATGGTTTATTCAGTAGTCGTGGCCGAGTGGTTAAGGCGATGGACTTGAAATCCATTGGGGTCTCCCCGCGCAGGTTCAAACCCTGCCGACTACGAACGCCTTAAGTTTTCTCTTTTCTGCAAGTTTTTAAAAACTTGAAACCTGTGATGCCCATAGCGAGTTCAGGCCATTAGCGCATCAAATGTAAAGGAGAATGAAGTTTTGGGTGTGTTTGGGTCAATACAATACATCCTCAATTTCTCAGTGCAGGCAGCTTAATCCATAGACAATCTATTGTGAAAATACAGCAAGGCTTAAGCAGTAGTCGTGGCCGAGTGGTTAAGGCGATGGACTAGAAATCCATGTTTGTTAGTGCATCAAAATCTTTGGGATGCCAGCTTGATTTCTCTTTTTCTTACACACATTCTCTTCCCCACCAGTCAATTTCAGCAGCCACACTGAAGGAGTTGTTTTTATTTTTTGCTCAGATAGCAATTTTTGGCAATTTACAAACTCAAAATATACAGAGTATAAAGCATTCTCTAAGTCTGGGGTAGCCAACTCCAGTCCTCGAGAGCTACCAGCAGTTAATGTTTTTCAGCTCACCTCACAGAATCACAAGTGAAGTAATTAGCTCCACCTGTGGATCTTTTAAAATGTGTTAGTGAGTAATGAGTGCACCTGTGCAGCAGCTAGGTTGTCTGGAAGATGGGAACTGTTGGTAGCTCTCGAGGACTGGAGTTGGCTACTGAGAGACATAAGCAGTGGTTGTGGCAAAGTGATTTTTGTAAAAATGTTTTTGTAAATATGATTTTAAAGTTTGAAGCCTGAAAACGTAAGCTTTTTGTTGCAAAATTGCATTTTATGTCGAAAAATATTATCTTCCACAATGCCGAAACCCGGGATCGAAGCAGGGACCTTTAGATCTTCAGTCTATTGCTCTCCCAACTGAGCTATTTCGGCAAGCTCCCTTGTTCTTGCTATCGTTTTTCGGGGCAAAATGTAAGGAGAATGAAGTTTTGGGTGTATTTGGGTCAATATAATACATCCTCACTTTCTGACTGCAGGCATCTCAATCCATAGACAATCTATTGTGAAACTAGGACGTGGTTTATTCAGTAGTCGTGGCCGAGTGGTTAAGGCGATGGACTTGAAATCCATTGGGGTCTCCCCGCGAAGGTTCAAATCCTGCCGACTACGAACGCCTTAAGTTTTCTCTTTTCTGCAAGTTTTTAAAAACTTGAAACCTGTGATGCCCATAGCGAGTTCAGGCCATTAGCGCATCAAATGTAAAGGAGAATGAAGTTTTGGGTGTGTTTGGGTCAATACAATACATCCTAAATTTCTCAGTGCAGGCAGCTCAATCCATAGACAATCTATTGTGAAAATACAGCAAGGTTTAAGCAGTAGTCGTGGCCGAGTGGTTAAGGCGATGGACTAGAAATCCATGTTTGTTAGTGCATCAAAATCTCTGGGATGCCAGCTTGTTTTCTCTTTTTCTTACACACATTCTCTTCCCCACCAGTCAATTTCAGCAGCCACACTGAAGGAGTTGTTTTTATTTTTTGCTCAGATAGCAATTTTTGGCAATTTACAAACTCAAAATATACAGAGTATAAAGCATTCTCTAAGTCTGGGGTAGCCAACTCCAGTCCTCGAGAGCTACCAACAGTTAATGTTTTTCAGCTCACCTCACAGAATCACAAGTGAAGTAATTAGCTCCACCTGTGGATCTTTTAAAATGTGTTAGTGAGTAATGAGTGCACCTGTGCAACAGCTAGGTTGTCTGGAAGATAGGAACTGTTGGTAGCTCTCGAGGACTGGAGTTGGCTACTGAGAGACATAAGCAGTGGTTGTGGCAAAGTGATTTTTGTAAAAATGTTTTTGTAAATATGATTTTAAAGTTTGAAGCCTGAAAACGTAAGCTTTTTGTTGCAAAATTGCATTTTATGTCGAAAAATATTATCTTCCACAATGCCGAAACCCGGGATCGAAGCAGGGACCTTTAGATCTTCAGTCTATTGCTCTCCCAACTGAGCTATTTCGGCAAGCTCCCTTGGTCTTGCAATCGTTTTTCGGGGCAAAATGTAAGGAGAATGAAGTTTTGGGTGTATTTGGGTCAATATAATACATCCTCACTTTCTGACTGCAGGCATCTCAATCCATAGACAATCTATTGTGAAACTAGGGCATGGTTTATTCAGTAGTCATGGCCGAGTGGTTAAGGCGATGGACTTGAAATCCATTGGGGTCTCCCCGCGCAGGTTCAAATCCTGCCGACTACGAACGCCTTAAGTTTTCTCTTTTCTGCAAGTTTTTAAAAACTTGAAACCTGTGATGCCCATAGCGAGTTCAGGCCATTAGCGCATCAAATGTAAAGGAGAATGAAGTTTTGGGTGTGTTTGGGTCAATACAATACATCCTCAATTTCTCAGTGCAGGCAGCTCAATCCATAGACAATCTATTGTGAAAATACAGCAAGGCTTAAGCAGTAGTCGTGGCCGAGTGGTTACGGCGATGGACTAGAAATCCATGTTTGTTAGTGCATCAAAATCTTTGGGATGCCAGCTTGTTTTCTCTTTTTCTTACACACATTCTCTTCCCCACCAGTCAATTTCAGCAGCCACACTGAATAGAAATTATTAATTAGAAATTAATTTTCAAAGCCAAATTTTAAACAAAGGTTGTCAAATGGTTATAAACAATAGAATATTCACATTATTCCTAGAACACTCATTTAGCTAAACATTTAAAGCTATATAAAGAGCATATAATAACATATTTGAGAACCTACAGCATCCTTCGATAGCTCAGCTGGTAGAGCGGAGGACTGTAGAGATGATTGGTGTAGAAATCCTTAGGTCGCTGGTTCAATTCCGGCTCGAAGGAGTTGTTTTTATTTTTTGCTCAGATAGCAATTTTTGGCAATTTACAAACTCAAAATATACAGAGTATAAAGCATTCTCTAAGTCTGGGGTAGCCAACTCCAGTCCTCGAGAGCTACCAACAGGTAATGTTTTTCAGCTCACCTCACAGAATCACAAGTGAAGTAATTAGCTCCACCTGTGGATCTTTTAAAATGTGTTAGTGAGTAATGAGTGCACCTGTGCAGCAGCTAGGTTGTCTGGAAGATGGGAACTGTTGGTAGCTCTCGAGGACTGGAGTTGGCTACTGAGAGACATAAGCAGTGGTTGTGGCAAAGTGATTTTTGTAAAAATGTTTTTGTAAATATGATTTTAAAGTTTGAAGCCTGAAAACGTAAGCTTTTTGTTGCAAAATTGCATTTTTATGTCGAAAAATATTATCTTCCACAATGCCGAAACCCGAGATCGAAGCAGGGACCTTTAGATCTTCAGACTATTGCTCTCCCAACCGAGCTATTTCGGCAAGCTCCCTTGGTCTTGGTCTTGCAATCGTTTTTCGGGGTAAAATGTAAGGAGAATGAAGTTTTGGATGTATTTGGGTCAATATAATACATCCTCACTTTCTGAATGCAGGCATCTCAATCCATAGACAATCTATTGTGAAACTAGAACATGGTTTATTCAGTAGTCGTGGCCGAGTGGTTAAGGAGATGGACTTGAAATCCATTGGGGTCTCCCCGCGCAGGTTCAAATCCTGCCGACTATGAACGCCTTAAGTTTTCTCTTTTCTGCAAGTTTTTAAAAACTTGAAACCTGTGATGCCCATAGCGAGTTCAGGCCATTAGCGCATCAAATGTAAAGGAGAATGAAGTTTTGGGTGTGTTTGGGTCAATACAATACATCCTCAATTTCTCAGTGCAGGCAGCTCAATCCATAGACAATCTATTGTGAAAATACAGCAAGGCTTAAGCAGTAGTCGTGGCCGAGTGGTTAAGGCGATGGCCTAGAAATCCATGTTTGTTAGTGCATCAAAATCTTTGGGATGCCAGCTTGTTTTCTCTTTTTCTTACACACATTCTCTTCCCCACCAGTCAATTTCAGCAGCCACACTGAATAGAAATTATTAATTAGAAATTAATTTTCAAAGCCAAATTTTAAACAAAGGTTGTCAAATGGTTATAAACAATAGAATATTCACATTATTCCTAGAACACTCATTTAGCTAAACATTTAAGGCTATATAAAGAGCATATAATAACATATTTGAAAACCTACAGCATCCTTCGATAGCTCAGCTGGTAGAGCGGAGGACTGTAGAGATGGTTGGTGTAGAAATCCTTAGGTCGCTGGTTCAATTCCGGCTCGAAGGAGTTGTTTTTATTTTTTGCTCAGATAGCAATTTTTGGCAATTTACGAACTCAAAATATACAGAATATAAAGCATTCTCTAAGTCTGGGGTAGCCAACTCCAGTCCTCGAGAGCTACCAACAGTTAATGTTTTCCAGCTCACCTCACAGAATCACAAGTGAAGTAATTAGCTCCACCTGTGGATCTTTTAAAATGTGTTAGTGAGTAATGAGTGCACCTGTGCAGCAGCTAGGTTGTCTGGAAGATGGGAACTGTTGGTAGCTCTCGAGGACTGGAGTTGGCTACTGAGAGACATAAGCAGTGGTTGTGGCAAAGTGATTTTTGTAAAAATGTTTTTGTAAATATGATTTTAAAGTTTGAAGCCTGAAAACGTAAGCTTTTTGTTGCAAAATTGCATTTTATGTCGAAAAATATTATCTTCCACAATGCCGAAACCCGGGATCGAAGCAGGGACCTTTAGATCTTCAGTCTATTGCTCTCCCAACTGAGCTATTTCGGCAAGCTCCCTTGGTCTTGCAATCGTTTTTCGGGGCAAAATGTAAGGAGAATGAAGTTTTGGGTGTATTTGGGTCAATATAATACATCCTCACTTTCTGACTGCAGGCATCTCAATCCATAGACAATCTATTGTGAAACTAGAGCATGGTTTATTCAGTAGTCGTGGCCGAGTGATTAAGGCGATGGACTTGAAATCCATTGGGGTCTCCCCGCGCAGGTTCAAATCCTGCCGACTACGAACGCCTTAAGTTTTCTCTTTTCTGCAAGTTTTTAAAAACTTGAAACCTGTGATGCCCATAGCGAGTTCAGGCCATTAGCGCATCAAATGTAAAGGAGAATGAAGTTTTGGGTGTGTTTGGGTCAATACAATACATCCTCAATTTCTCAGTGCAGGCAGCTCAATCCATAGACAATCTATTGTGAAAATACAGCAAGGCTTAAGCAGTAGTCGTGGCCGAGTGGTTAAGGCGATGGACTAGAAATCCATGTTTGTTAGTGCATCAAAATCTTTGGGATGCCAGCTTGTTTTCTCTTTTTCTTACACACATTCTCTTCCCCACCAGTCAATTTCAGCAGCCACCCTGAAGGAGTTGTTTTTATTTTTTGCTCAGATAGCAATTTTTGGCAATTTACAAACTCAAAATATACAGAGTATAAAGCATTCTCTAAGTCTGGGGTAGCCAACTCCAGTCCTCGAGAGCTACCAACAGTTAATGTTTTTCAGCTCACCTCACAGAATCACAAGTGAAGTAATTAGCTCCACCTGTGGATCTTTTAAAATGTGTTAGTGAGTAATGAGTGCACCTGTGCAGCAGCTAGGTTGTCTGGAAGATGGGAACTGTTGGTAGCTCTCGAGGACTGGAGTTGGCTACTGAGAGACATAAGCAGTGGTTGTGGCAAAGTGATTTTTGTAAAAATGTTTTTGTAAATATGATTTTAAAGTTTGAAGCCTGAAAACGTAAGCTTTTTGTTGCAAAATTGCATTTTATGTCGAAAAATATTATCTTCCACAATGCCGAAACCCGGGATCGAAGCAGGGACCTTTAGATCTTCAGTCTATTGCTCTCCCAACTGAGCTATTTCGGCAAGCTCCCTTGGTCTTGCTATCGTTTCTCGGGGCAAAATGTAAGGAGAATGAAGTTTTGGGTGTATTTGGGTCAATATAATACATCCTCACTTTCTGACTGCAGGCATCTCAATCCATAGACAATCTAATGTGAAACTAGGACATGGTTTATTCAGTAGTCGTGGCCGAGTGGTTAAGGCGATGGACTTGAAATCCATTGGGGTCTCCCCGCGCAGGTTCAAACCCTGCCGACTACGAACGCCTTAAGTTTTCTCTTTTCTGCAAGTTTTTAAAAACTTGAAACCTGTGATGCCCATAGCGAGTTCAGGCCATAAGCGCATCAAATGTAAAGGAGAATGAAGTTTTGGGTGTGTTTGGGTCAATACAATACATCCTCAATTTCTCAGTGCAGGCAGCTCAATCCATAGACAATCTATTGTGAAAATACAGCAAGGCTTAAGCAGTAGTCGTGGCCGAGTGGTTAAGGCGATGGACTAGAAATCCATGTTTGTTAGTGCATCAAAATCTTTGGGATGCCAGCTTGATTTCTCTTTTTCTTACACACATTCTCTTCCCCACCAGTCAATTTCAGCAGCCACACTGAAGGAGTTGTTTTTATTTTTTGCTAAGATAGCAATTTTTGGCAATTTACAAACTCAAAATATACAGAGTATAAAGCATTCTCTAAGTCTGGGGTAGCCAACTCCAGTCCTCGAGAGCTACCAACAGTTAATGTTTTTCAGCTCACCTCACAGAATCACAAGTGAAGTAATTAGCTCCACCTGTGGATCTTTTAAAATGTGTTAGTGAGTAATGAGTGCACCTGTGCAGCAGCTAGGTTGTCTGGAAGATGGGAACTGTTGGTAGCTCTCGAGGACTGGAGTTGGCTACTGAGAGACATAAGCAGTGGTTGTGGCAAAGTGATTTTTGTAAAAATGTTTTTGTAAATATGATTTTAAAGTTTGAAGCCTGAAAACGTAAGCTTTTTGTTGCAAAATTGCATTTTATGTCGAAAAATATTATCTTCCACAATGCCGAAACCCGGGATCGAAGCAGGGACCTTTAGATCTTCAGTCTATTGCTCTCCCAACTGAGCTATTTCGGCAAGCTCCCTTGGTCTTGCAATCGTTTTTCGGGGCAAAATGTAAGGAGAATGAAGTTTTGGGTGTATTTGGGTCAATATAATACATCCTCACTTTCTGACTGCAGGCATCTCAATCCATAGACAATCTATTGTGAAACTAGGACATGGTTTATTCAGTAGTCGTGGCCGAGTGGTTAAGGCGATGGACTTGAAATCCATTGGGGTCTCCCCGCGCAGGTTCAAATCCTGCCGACTACGAACGCCTTAAGTTTTCTCTTTTCTGCAAGTTTTTAAAAACTTGAAACCTGTGATGCCCATAGCGAGTTCAGGCCATTAGCGCATCAAATGTAAAGGAGAATGAAGTTTTGGGTGTGTTTGGGTCAATACAATACATCCTCAATTTCTCAGTGCAGGCAGCTCAATCCATAGACAATCTATTGTGAAAATACAGCAAGGCTTAAGCAGTAGTCGTGGCCGAGTGGTTAAGGCGATGGACTAGAAATCCATGTTTGTTAGTGCATCAAAATCTTTGGGATGCCAGCTTGTTTTCTCTTTTTCTTACACACATTCTCTTCCCCACCAGTCAATTTCAGCAGCCACCCTGAAGGAGTTGTTTTTATTTTTTGCTCAGATAGCAATTTTTGGCAATTTACAAACTCAAAATATACAGAGTATAAAGCATTCTCTAAGTCTGGGGTAGCCAACTCCAGTCCTCGAGAGCTACCAACAGTTAATGTTTTTCAGCTCACCTCACAGAATCACAAGTGAAGTAATTACCTCCACCTGTGGATCTTTTAAAATGTGTTAGTGAGTAATGAGTGCACCTGTGCAGCAGCTAGGTTGTCTGGAAGATGGGAACTGTTGGTAGCTCTCGAGGACTGGAGTTGGCTACTGAGAGACATAAGCAGTGGTTGTGGCAAAGTGATTTTTGTAAAAATGTTTTTGTAAATATGATTTTAAAGTTTGAAGCCTGAAAACGTAAGCTTTTTGTTGCAAAATTGCATTTTATGTCGAAAAATATTATCTTCCACAATGCCGAAACCCGGGATCGAAGCAGGGACCTTTAGATCTTCAGTCTATTGCTCTCCCAACTGAGCTATTTCGGCAAGCTCCCTTGGTCTTGCTATCGTTTCTCGGGGCAAAATGTAAGGAGAATGAAGTTTTGGGTGTATTTGGGTCAATATAATACATCCTCACTTTCTGACTGCAGGCATCTCAATCCATAGACAATCTAATGTGAAACTAGGACATGGTTTATTCAGTAGTCGTGGCCGAGTGGTTAAGGTGATGGACTTGAAATCCATTGGGGTCTCCCCGCGCAGGTTCAAACCCTGCCGACTACGAACGCTTTAAGTTTTCTCTTTTCTGCAAGTTTTTAAAAGCTTGAAACCTGTGATGCCCATAGCGAGTTCAGGCCATTAGCGCATCAAATGTAAAGGAGAATGAAGTTTTGGGTGTGTTTGGGTCAATACAATACATCCTCAATTTCTCAGTGCAGGCAGCTCAATCCATAGACAATCTATTGTGAAAATACAGCAAGGATTAAGCAGTAGTCGTGGCCGAGTGGTTAAGGCGATGGACTAGAAATCCATGTTTGTTAGTGCATCAAAATCTTTGGGATGCCAGCTTGTTTTCTCTTTTTTTTACTCACATTCTCTTCCCCACCAGTCAATTTCAGCAGCCACCCTGAAGGAGTTGTTTTTATTTTTTGCTCAGATAGCAATTTTTGGCAATTTACAAACTCAAAATATACAGAGTATAAAGCATTCTCTAAGTCTGGGGTAGCCAACTCCAGTCCTCGAGAGCTACCAACAGTTAATGTTTTTCAGCTCACCTCACAGAATCACAAGTGAAGTAATTAGCTCCACCTGTGGATCTTTTAAAATGTGTTAGTGAGTAATGAGTGCACCTGTGCAGCAGCTAGGTTGTCTGGAAGATGGGAACTGTTGGTAGCTCTCGAGGACTGGAGTTGGCTACTGAGAGACATAAGCAGTGGTTGTGGCAAAGTGATTTTTGTAAAAATGTTTTTGTAAATATGATTTTAAAGTTTGAAGCCTGAAAACGTAAGCTTTTTGTTGCAAAATTGCATTTTATGTCGAAAAATATTATCTTCCACAATGCCGAAACCCGGGATCGAAGCAGGGACCTTTAGATCTTCAGTCTATTGCTCTCCCAACTAAGCTATTTCGGCAAGCTCCCTTGGTCTTGCAATCGTTTTTCGGGGCAAAATGTAAGGAGAATGAAGTTTTGGGTGTATTTGGGTCAATATAATACATCCTCACTTTCTGACTGCAGGCATCTCAATCCATAGACAATCTATTGTGAAACTAGGACATGGTTTATTCAGTAGTCGTGGCCGAGTGGTTAAGGCGATGGACTTGAAATCCATTGGGGTCTCCCCGCGCAGGTTCAAATCCTGCCGACTACGAACGCCTTAAGTTTTCTCTTTTCTGCAAGTTTTTAAAAACTTGAAACCTGTGATGCCCATAGCGAGTTCAGGCCATTAGCGCATCAAATGTAAAGGAGAATGAAGTTTTGGGTGTGTTTGGGTCAATACAATACATCCTCAATTTCTCAGTGCAGGCAGCTCAATCCATAGACAATCTATTGTGAAAATACAGCAAGGCTTAAGCAGTAGTCGTGGCCGAATGCTTAAGGCGATGGACTAGAAATCCATGTTTGTTAGTGCATCAAAATCTTTGGGATGCCAGCTTGTTTTCTCTTTTTCTTACACACATTCTCTTCCCCACCAGTCAATTTCAGCAGCCACACTGAATAGAAATTATTAATTAGAAATTAATTTTCAAAGCCAAATTTTAAACAAAGGTTTTCAAATGGTTATAAACAATAGAATATTCACATTATTCCTAGAACACTCATTTAGCTAAACATTTAAAGCTATATAAAGAGCATATAATAACATATTTGAGAACCTACAGCATCCTTCGATAGCTCAGCTTGTAGAGCGGAGGACTGTAGAGATGATTGGTGTAGAAATCCTTAGGTCGCTGGTTCAATTCCGGCTCGAAGGAGTTGTTTTTATTTTTTGCTCAGATAGCAATTTTTGGCAATTTACAAACTCAAAATATACAGAGTATAAAGCATTCTCTAAGTCTGGGGTAGCCAACTCCAGTCCTCGAGAGCTACCAACAGTTAATGTTTTTCAGCTCACCTCACAGAATCACAAGTGAAGTAATTAGCTCCACCTGTGGATCTTTTAAAATGTGTTAGTGAGTAATGAGTGCACCTGTGCAGCAGCTAGGTTGTCTGGAAGATGGGAACTGTTGGTAGCTCTCGAGGACTGGAGTTGGCTACTGAGAGACATAAGCAGTGGTTGTGGCAAAGTGATTTTTGTAAAAATGTTTTTGTAAATATGATTTTAAAGTTTGAAGCCTGAAAACGTAAGCTTTTTGTTGCAAAATTGCATTTTTATGTCGAAAAATATTATCTTCCACAATGCCGAAACCCGAGATCGAAGCAGGGACCTTTAGATCTTCAGACTATTGCTCTCCCAACTGAGCTATTTCGGCAAGCTCCCTTGGTCTTGGTCTTGCAATCGTTTTTCGGGGCAAAATGTAAGGAGAATGAAGTTTTGGGTGTATTTGGGTCAATATAATACATCCTCACTTTCTGAATGCAGGCATCTCAATCCATAGACAATCTATTGTGAAACTAGAACATGGTTTATTCAGTAGTCGTGGCCGAGTGGTTAAGGCGATGGACTTGAAATCCATTGGGGTCTCCCCGTGCAGGTTCAAATCCTGCCGACTACGAACGCCTTAAGTTTTCTCTTTTCTGCAAGTTTTTAAAAACTTGAAACCTGTGATGCCCATAGCGAGTTCAGGCCATTAGCGCATCAAATGTAAAGGAGAATGAAGTTTTGGGTGTGTTTGGGTCAATACAATACATCCTCAATTTCTCAGTGCAGGCAGCTCAATCCATAGACAATCTATTGTGAAAATACAGCAAGGCTTAAGCAGTAGTCGTGGCCGAGTGGTTAAGGCGATGGACTAGAAATCCATGTTTGTTAGTGCATCAAAATCTTTGGGATGCCAGCTTGTTTTCTCTTTTTCTAACACACATTCTCTTCCCCACCAGTCAATTTCAGCAGCCACACTGAATAGAAATTATTAATTAGAAATTAATTTTCAACGCCAAATTTTAAACAAAGGTTGTCAAATGGTTATAAACAATAGAATATTCACATTATTCCTAGAACACTCATTTAGCTAAACATTTAAAGCTATATAAAGAGCATATAATAACATATTTGAGAACCTACAGCATCCTTCGATAGCTCAGCTGGTAGAGCGGAGGACTGTAGAGATGATTGGTGTAGAAATCCTTAGGTCGCTGGTTCAATTCCGGCTCGAAGGAGTTGTTTTTATTTTTTGCTCAGATAGCAATTTTTGGCAATTTACAAACTCAAAATATACAGAGTATAAAGCATTCTCTAAGTCTGGGGTAGCCAACTCCAGTCCTCGAGAGCTACCAACAGTTAATGTTTTTCAGCTCACCTCACAGAATCACAAGTGAAGTAATTAGCTCCACCTGTGGATCTTTTAAAATGTGTTAGTGAGTAATGAGTGCACCTGTGCAGCAGCTAGGTTGTCTGGAAGATGGGAACTGTTGGTAGCTCTCGAGGACTGGAGTTGGCTACTGAGAGACATAAGCAGTGGTTGTGGCAAAGTGATTTTTGTAAAAATGTTTTTGTAAATATGATTTTAAAGTTTGAAGCCTGAAAACGTAAGCTTTTTGTTGCAAAATTGCATTTTTATGTCGAAAAATATTATCTTCCACAATGCCGAAACCCGAGATCGAAGCAGGGACCTTTAGATCTTCAGACTATTGCTCTCCCAACTGAGCTATTTCGGCAAGCTCCCTTGGTCTTGGTCTTGCAATCGTTTTTCGGGGCAAAATGTAAGGAGAATGAAGTTTTGGATGTATTTGGGTCAATATAATACATCCTCACTTTCTGAATGCAGGCATCTCAATCCATAGACAATCTATTGTGAAACTAGAACATGGTTTATTCAGTAGTCGTGGCCGAGTGGTTAAGGCGATGGACTTGAAATCCATTGGGGTCTCCCCGCGCAGGTTCAAATCCTGCCGACTATGAACGCCTTAAGTTTTCTCTTTTCTGCAAGTTTTTAAAAACTTGAAACCTGTGATGCCCATAGCGAGTTCAGGCCATTAGCGCATCAAATGTAAAGGAGAATGAAGTTTTGGGTGTGTTTGGGTCAATACAATACATCCTCAATTTCTCAGTGCAGGCAGCTCAATCCATAGACAATCTATTGTGAAAATACAGCAAGGCTTAAGCAGTAGTCGTGGCCGAGTGGTTAAGGCGATGGACTAGAAATCCATGTTTGTTAGTGCATCAAAATCTTTGGGATGCCAGCTTGTTTTCTCTTTTTCTTACACACATTCTCTTCCCCACCAGTCAATTTCAGCAGCCACACTGAATAGAAATTATTAATTAGAAATTAATTTTCAAAGCCAAATTTTAAACAAAGGTTGTCAAATGGTTATAAACAATAGAATATTCACATTATTCCTAGAACACTCATTTAGCTAAACATTTAAGGCTATATAAAGAGCATATAATAACATATTTGAGAACCTACAGCATCCTTCGATAGCTCAGCTGGTAGAGCGGAGGACTGTAGAGATGGTTGGTGTAGAAATCCTTAGGTCGCTGGTTCAATTCCGGCTCGAAGGAGTTGTTTTTATTTTTTGCTCAGATAGCAATTTTTGGCAATTTACGAACTCAAAATATACAGAGTATAAAGCATTCTCTAAGTCTGGGGTAGCCAACTCCAGTCCTCGAGAGCTACCAACAGTTAATGTTTTTCAGCTCACCTCACAGAATCACAAGTGAAGTAATTAGCTCCACCTGTGGATCTTTTAAAATGTGTTAGTGAGTAATGAGTGCACCTGTGCAGCAGCTAGGTTGTCTGGAAGATGGGAACTGTTGGTAGCTCTCGAGGACTGGAGTTGGCTACTGAGAGACATAAGCAGTGGTTGTGGCAAAGTGATTTTTGTAAAAATGTTTTTGTAAATATGATTTTAAAGTTTGAAGCCTGAAAACGTAAGCTTTTTGTTGCAAAATTGCATTTTATGTCGAAAAATATTATCTTCCACAATGCCGAAACCCGGGATCGAAGCAGGGACCTTTAGATCTTCAGTCTATTGCTCTCCCAACTGAGCTATTTCGGCAAGCTCCCTTGGTCTTGCAATCGTTTTTCGGGGCAAAATGTAAGGAGAATGAAGTTTTGGGTGTATTTGGGTCAATATAATACATCCTCACTTTCTGACTGCAGGCATCTCAATCCATAGACAATCTATTGTGAAACTAGGGCATGGTTTATTCAGTAGTCGTGGCCGAGTGATTAAGGCGATGGACTTGAAATCCATTGGGGTCTCCCCGCGCAGGTTCAAATCCTGCCGACTACGAACGCCTTAAGTTTTCTCTTTTCTGCAAGTTTTTAAAAACTTGAAACCTGTGATGCCCATAGCGAGTTCAGGCCATTAGCGCATCAAATGTAAAGGAGAATGAAGTTTTGGGTGTGTTTGGGTCAATACAATACATCCTCAATTTCTCAGTGCAGGCAGCTCAATCCATAGACAATCTATTGTGAAAATACAGCAAGGCTTAAGCAGTAGTCGTGGCCGAGTGGTTAAGGCGATGGACTAGAAATCCATGTTTGTTAGTGCATCAAAATCTTTGGGATGCCAGCTTGTTTTCTCTTTTTCTTACACACATTCTCTTCCCCACCAGTCAATTTCAGCAGCCACCCTGAAGGAGTTGTTTTTATTTTTTGCTCAGATAGCAATTTTTGGCAATTTACAAACTCAAAATATACAGAGTATAAAGCATTCTCTAAGTCTGGGGTAGCCAACTCCAGTCCTCGAGAGCTACCAACAGTTAATGTTTTTCAGCTCACCTCACAGAATCACAAGTGAAGTAATTAGCTCCACCTGTGGATCTTTTAAAATGTGTTAGTGAGTAATGAGTGCACCTGTGCAGCAGCTAGGTTGTCTGGAAGATGGGAACTGTTGGTAGCTCTCGAGGACTGGAGTTGGCTACTGAGAGACATAAGCAGTGGTTGTG
The DNA here is from genome assembly GCF_055691185.1 of Crinia signifera. Taxonomy (NCBI): domain Eukaryota; kingdom Metazoa; phylum Chordata; class Amphibia; order Anura; family Myobatrachidae; genus Crinia; species Crinia signifera. The sequence goes on from NC_139219.1 coordinate 275,906,060, forward strand.
GCAAAGTGATTTTTGTAAAAATGTTTTTGTAAATATGATTTTAAAGTTTGAAGCCTGAAAACGTAAGCTTTTTGTTGCAAAATTGCATTTTATGTCGAAAAATATTATCTTCCACAATGCCGAAACCCGGGATCGAAGCAGGGACCTTTAGATCTTCAGTCTATTGCTCTCCCAACTGAGCTATTTCGGCAAGCTCCCTTGGTCTTGCTATCGTTTCTCGGGGCAAAATGTAAGGAGAATGAAGTTTTGGGTGTATTTGGGTCAATATAATACATCCTCACTTTCTGACTGCAGGCATCTCAATCCATAGACAATCTAATGTGAAACTAGGACATGGTTTATTCAGTAGTCGTGGCCGAGTGGTTAAGGCGATGGACTTGAAATCCATTGGGGTCTCCCCGCGCAGGTTCAAACCCTGCCGACTACGAACGCCTTAAGTTTTCTCTTTTCTGCAAGTTTTTAAAAACTTGAAACCTGTGATGCCCATAGCGAGTTCAGGCCATAAGCGCATCAAATGTAAAGGAGAATGAAGTTTTGGGTGTGTTTGGGTCAATACAATACATCCTCAATTTCTCAGTGCAGGCAGCTCAATCCATAGACAATCTATTGTGAAAATACAGCAAGGCTTAAGCAGTAGTCGTGGCCGAGTGGTTAAGGCGATGGACTAGAAATCCATGTTTGTTAGTGCATCAAAATCTTTGGGATGCCAGCTTGATTTCTCTTTTTCTTACACACATTCTCTTCCCCACCAGTCAATTTCAGCAGCCACACTGAAGGAGTTGTTTTTATTTTTTGCTAAGATAGCAATTTTTGGCAATTTACAAACTCAAAATATACAGAGTATAAAGCATTCTCTAAGTCTGGGGTAGCCAACTCCAGTCCTCGAGAGCTACCAACAGTTAATGTTTTTCAGCTCACCTCACAGAATCACAAGTGAAGTAATTAGCTCCACCTGTGGATCTTTTAAAATGTGTTAGTGAGTAATGAGTGCACCTGTGCAGCAGCTAGGTTGTCTGGAAGATGGGAACTGTTGGTAGCTCTCGAGGACTGGAGTTGGCTACTGAGAGACATAAGCAGTGGTTGTGGCAAAGTGATTTTTGTAAAAATGTTTTTGTAAATATGATTTTAAAGTTTGAAGCCTGAAAACGTAAGCTTTTTGTTGCAAAATTGCATTTTATGTCGAAAAATATTATCTTCCACAATGCCGAAACCCGGGATCGAAGCAGGGACCTTTAGATCTTCAGTCTATTGCTCTCCCAACTGAGCTATTTCGGCAAGCTCCCTTGGTCTTGCAATCGTTTTTCGGGGCAAAATGTAAGGAGAATGAAGTTTTGGGTGTATTTGGGTCAATATAATACATCCTCACTTTCTGACTGCAGGCATCTCAATCCATAGACAATCTATTGTGAAACTAGGACATGGTTTATTCAGTAGTCGTGGCCGAGTGGTTAAGGCGATGGACTTGAAATCCATTGGGGTCTCCCCGCGCAGGTTCAAATCCTGCCGACTACGAACGCCTTAAGTTTTCTCTTTTCTGCAAGTTTTTAAAAACTTGAAACCTGTGATGCCCATAGCGAGTTCAGGCCATTAGCGCATCAAATGTAAAGGAGAATGAAGTTTTGGGTGTGTTTGGGTCAATACAATACATCCTCAATTTCTCAGTGCAGGCAGCTCAATCCATAGACAATCTATTGTGAAAATACAGCAAGGCTTAAGCAGTAGTCGTGGCCGAGTGGTTAAGGCGATGGACTAGAAATCCATGTTTGTTAGTGCATCAAAATCTTTGGGATGCCAGCTTGTTTTCTCTTTTTCTTACACACATTCTCTTCCCCACCAGTCAATTTCAGCAGCCACCCTGAAGGAGTTGTTTTTATTTTTTGCTCAGATAGCAATTTTTGGCAATTTACAAACTCAAAATATACAGAGTATAAAGCATTCTCTAAGTCTGGGGTAGCCAACTCCAGTCCTCGAGAGCTACCAACAGTTAATGTTTTTCAGCTCACCTCACAGAATCACAAGTGAAGTAATTAGCTCCACCTGTGGATCTTTTAAAATGTGTTAGTGAGTAATGAGTGCACCTGTGCAGCAGCTAGGTTGTCTGGAAGATGGGAACTGTTGGTAGCTCTCGAGGACTGGAGTTGGCTACTGAGAGACATAAGCAGTGGTTGTGGCAAAGTGATTTTTGTAAAAATGTTTTTGTAAATATGATTTTAAAGTTTGAAGCCTGAAAACGTAAGCTTTTTGTTGCAAAATTGCATTTTATGTCGAAAAATATTATCTTCCACAATGCCGAAACCCGGGATCGAAGCAGGGACCTTTAGATCTTCAGTCTATTGCTCTCCCAACTGAGCTATTTCGGCAAGCTCCCTTGGTCTTGCTATCGTTTCTCGGGGCAAAATGTAAGGAGAATGAAGTTTTGGGTGTATTTGGGTCAATATAATACATCCTCACTTTCTGACTGCAGGCATCTCAATCCATAGACAATCTAATGTGAAACTAGGACATGGTTTATTCAGTAGTCGTGGCCGAGTGGTTAAGGTGATGGACTTGAAATCCATTGGGGTCTCCCCGCGCAGGTTCAAACCCTGCCGACTACGAACGCTTTAAGTTTTCTCTTTTCTGCAAGTTTTTAAAAGCTTGAAACCTGTGATGCCCATAGCGAGTTCAGGCCATTAGCGCATCAAATGTAAAGGAGAATGAAGTTTTGGGTGTGTTTGGGTCAATACAATACATCCTCAATTTCTCAGTGCAGGCAGCTCAATCCATAGACAATCTATTGTGAAAATACAGCAAGGATTAAGCAGTAGTCGTGGCCGAGTGGTTAAGGCGATGGACTAGAAATCCATGTTTGTTAGTGCATCAAAATCTTTGGGATGCCAGCTTGTTTTCTCTTTTTTTTACTCACATTCTCTTCCCCACCAGTCAATTTCAGCAGCCACCCTGAAGGAGTTGTTTTTATTTTTTGCTCAGATAGCAATTTTTGGCAATTTACAAACTCAAAATATACAGAGTATAAAGCATTCTCTAAGTCTGGGGTAGCCAACTCCAGTCCTCGAGAGCTACCAACAGTTAATGTTTTTCAGCTCACCTCACAGAATCACAAGTGAAGTAATTAGCTCCACCTGTGGATCTTTTAAAATGTGTTAGTGAGTAATGAGTGCACCTGTGCAGCAGCTAGGTTGTCTGGAAGATGGGAACTGTTGGTAGCTCTCGAGGACTGGAGTTGGCTACTGAGAGACATAAGCAGTGGTTGTGGCAAAGTGATTTTTGTAAAAATGTTTTTGTAAATATGATTTTAAAGTTTGAAGCCTGAAAACGTAAGCTTTTTGTTGCAAAATTGCATTTTATGTCGAAAAATATTATCTTCCACAATGCCGAAACCCGGGATCGAAGCAGGGACCTTTAGATCTTCAGTCTATTGCTCTCCCAACTGAGCTATTTCGGCAAGCTCCCTTGGTCTTGCAATCGTTTTTCGGGGCAAAATGTAAGGAGAATGAAGTTTTGGGTGTATTTGGGTCAATATAATACATCCTCACTTTCTGACTGCAGGCATCTCAATCCATAGACAATCTATTGTGAAACTAGGACATGGTTTATTCAGTAGTCGTGGCCGAGTGGTTAAGGCGATGGACTTGAAATCCATTGGGGTCTCCCCGCGCAGGTTCAAATCCTGCCGACTACGAACGCCTTAAGTTTTCTCTTTTCTGCAAGTTTTTAAAAACTTGAAACCTGTGATGCCCATAGCGAGTTCAGGCCATTAGCGCATCAAATGTAAAGGAGAATGAAGTTTTGGGTGTGTTTGGGTCAATACAATACATCCTCAATTTCTCAGTGCAGGCAGCTCAATCCATAGACAATCTATTGTGAAAATACAGCAAGGCTTAAGCAGTAGTCGTGGCCGAATGCTTAAGGCGATGGACTAGAAATCCATGTTTGTTAGTGCATCAAAATCTTTGGGATGCCAGCTTGTTTTCTCTTTTTCTTACACACATTCTCTTCCCCACCAGTCAATTTCAGCAGCCACACTGAATAGAAATTATTAATTAGAAATTAATTTTCAAAGCCAAATTTTAAACAAAGGTTTTCAAATGGTTATAAACAATAGAATATTCACATTATTCCTAGAACACTCATTTAGCTAAACATTTAAAGCTATATAAAGAGCATATAATAACATATTTGAGAACCTACAGCATCCTTCGATAGCTCAGCTTGTAGAGCGGAGGACTGTAGAGATGATTGGTGTAGAAATCCTTAGGTCGCTGGTTCAATTCCGGCTCGAAGGAGTTGTTTTTATTTTTTGCTCAGATAGCAATTTTTGGCAATTTACAAACTCAAAATATACAGAGTATAAAGCATTCTCTAAGTCTGGGGTAGCCAACTCCAGTCCTCGAGAGCTACCAACAGTTAATGTTTTTCAGCTCACCTCACAGAATCACAAGTGAAGTAATTAGCTCCACCTGTGGATCTTTTAAAATGTGTTAGTGAGTAATGAGTGCACCTGTGCAGCAGCTAGGTTGTCTGGAAGATGGGAACTGTTGGTAGCTCTCGAGGACTGGAGTTGGCTACTGAGAGACATAAGCAGTGGTTGTGGCAAAGTGATTTTTGTAAAAATGTTTTTGTAAATATGATTTTAAAGTTTGAAGCCTGAAAACGTAAGCTTTTTGTTGCAAAATTGCATTTTTATGTCGAAAAATATTATCTTCCACAATGCCGAAACCCGAGATCGAAGCAGGGACCTTTAGATCTTCAGACTATTGCTCTCCCAACTGAGCTATTTCGGCAAGCTCCCTTGGTCTTGGTCTTGCAATCGTTTTTCGGGGCAAAATGTAAGGAGAATGAAGTTTTGGGTGTATTTGGGTCAATATAATACATCCTCACTTTCTGAATGCAGGCATCTCAATCCATAGACAATCTATTGTGAAACTAGAACATGGTTTATTCAGTAGTCGTGGCCGAGTGGTTAAGGCGATGGACTTGAAATCCATTGGGGTCTCCCTGTGCAGGTTCAAATCCTGCCGACTACGAACGCCTTAAGTTTTCTCTTTTCTGCAAGTTTTTAAAAACTTGAAACCTGTGATGCCCATAGCGAGTTCAGGCCATTAGCGCATCAAATGTAAAGGAGAATGAAGTTTTGGGTGTGTTTGGGTCAATACAATACATCCTCAATTTCTCAGTGCAGGCAGCTCAATCCATAGACAATCTATTGTGAAAATACAGCAAGGCTTAAGCAGTAGTCGTGGCCGAGTGGTTAAGGCGATGGACTAGAAATCCATGTTTGTTAGTGCATCAAAATCTTTGGGATGCCAGCTTGTTTTCTCTTTTTCTAACACACATTCTCTTCCCCACCAGTCAATTTCAGCAGCCACACTGAATAGAAATTATTAATTAGAAATTAATTTTCAACGCCAAATTTTAAACAAAGGTTGTCAAATGGTTATAAACAATAGAATATTCACATTATTCCTAGAACACTCATTTAGCTAAACATTTAAAGCTATATAAAGAGCATATAATAACATATTTGAGAACCTACAGCATCCTTCGATAGCTCAGCTGGTAGAGCGGAGGACTGTAGAGATGATTGGTGTAGAAATCCTTAGGTCGCTGGTTCAATTCCGGCTCGAAGGAGTTGTTTTTATTTTTTGCTCAGATAGCAATTTTTGGCAATTTACAAACTCAAAATATACAGAGTATAAAGCATTCTCTAAGTCTGGGGTAGCCAACTCCAGTCCTCGAGAGCTACCAACAGTTAATGTTTTTCAGCTCACCTCACAGAATCACAAGTGAAGTAATTAGCTCCACCTGTGGATCTTTTAAAATGTGTTAGTGAGTAATGAGTGCACCTGTGCAGCAGCTAGGTTGTCTGGAAGATGGGAACTGTTGGTAGCTCTCGAGGACTGGAGTTGGCTACTGAGAGACATAAGCAGTGGTTGTGGCAAAGTGATTTTTGTAAAAATGTTTTTGTAAATATGATTTTAAAGTTTGAAGCCTGAAAACGTAAGCTTTTTGTTGCAAAATTGCATTTTTATGTCGAAAAATATTATCTTCCACAATGCCGAAACCCGAGATCGAAGCAGGGACCTTTAGATCTTCAGACTATTGCTCTCCCAACTGAGCTATTTCGGCAAGCTCCCTTGGTCTTGGTCTTGCAATCGTTTTTCGGGGCAAAATGTAAGGAGAATGAAGTTTTGGATGTATTTGGGTCAATATAATACATCCTCACTTTCTGAATGCAGGCATCTCAATCCATAGACAATCTATTGTGAAACTAGAACATGGTTTATTCAGTAGTCGTGGCCGAGTGGTTAAGGCGATGGACTTGAAATCCATTGGGGTCTCCCCGCGCAGGTTCAAATCCTGCCGACTATGAACGCCTTAAGTTTTCTCTTTTCTGCAAGTTTTTAAAAACTTGAAACCTGTGATGCCCATAGCGAGTTCAGGCCATTAGCGCATCAAATGTAAAGGAGAATGAAGTTTTGGGTGTGTTTGGGTCAATACAATACATCCTCAATTTCTCAGTGCAGGCAGCTCAATCCATAGACAATCTATTGTGAAAATACAGCAAGGCTTAAGCAGTAGTCGTGGCCGAGTGGTTAAGGCGATGGACTAGAAATCCATGTTTGTTAGTGCATCAAAATCTTTGGGATGCCAGCTTGTTTTCTCTTTTTCTTACACACATTCTCTTCCCCACCAGTCAATTTCAGCAGCCACACTGAATAGAAATTATTAATTAGAAATTAATTTTCAAAGCCAAATTTTAAACAAAGGTTGTCAAATGGTTATAAACAATAGAATATTCACATTATTCCTAGAACACTCATTTAGCTAAACATTTAAGGCTATATAAAGAGCATATAATAACATATTTGAGAACCTACAGCATCCTTCGATAGCTCAGCTGGTAGAGCGGAGGACTGTAGAGATGGTTGGTGTAGAAATCCTTAGGTCGCTGGTTCAATTCCGGCTCGAAGGAGTTGTTTTTATTTTTTGCTCAGATAGCAATTTTTGGCAATTTACGAACTCAAAATATACAGAGTATAAAGCATTCTCTAAGTCTGGGGTAGCCAACTCCAGTCCTCGAGAGCTACCAACAGTTAATGTTTTTCAGCTCACCTCACAGAATCACAAGTGAAGTAATTAGCTCCACCTGTGGATCTTTTAAAATGTGTTAGTGAGTAATGAGTGCACCTGTGCAGCAGCTAGGTTGTCTGGAAGATGGGAACTGTTGGTAGCTCTCGAGGACTGGAGTTGGCTACTGAGAGACATAAGCAGTGGTTGTGGCAAAGTGATTTTTGTAAAAATGTTTTTGTAAATATGATTTTAAAGTTTGAAGCCTGAAAACGTAAGCTTTTTGTTGCAAAATTGCATTTTATGTCGAAAAATATTATCTTCCACAATGCCGAAACCCGGGATCGAAGCAGGGACCTTTAGATCTTCAGTCTATTGCTCTCCCAACTGAGCTATTTCGGCAAGCTCCCTTGATCTTGCTATCGTTTCTCGGGGCAAAATGTAAGGAGAATGAAGTTTTGGGTGTATTTGGGTCAATATAATACATCCTCACTTTCTGACTGCAGCCATCTCAATCCATAGACAATCTATTGTGAAACTAGGAAGTGGTTTATTCAGTAGTCGTGGCCGAGTGGTTAAGGCGATGGACTTGAAATCCATTGGGGTCTCCCCGCGCAGGTTCAAATCCTGCCGACTACGAACGCCTTAAGTTTTCTCTTTTCTGCAAGTTTTTAAAAACTTGAAACCTGTGATGCCCATAGCGAGTTCAGGCCATTAGCGCATCAAATGTAAAGGAGAATGAAGTTTTGGGTTTGTTTGGGTCAATACAATACATCCTCAATTTCTCAGTGCAGGCAGCTCAATCCATAGACAATCTATTGTGAAAATACAGCAAGGTTTAAGCAGTAGTCGTGGCCGAGTGGTTAAGGCGATGGACTAGAAATCCATGTTTGTTAGTGCATAAAAATCTTTGGGATGCCAGCTTGTTTTCTCTTTTTCTTACACACATTCTCTTCCCCACCAGTCAATTTCAGCAGCCACACTGAAGGAGTTGTTTTTATTTTTTGCTCAGATAGCAATTTTTGGCAATTTACAAACTCAAAATATACAGAGTATAAAGCATTCTCTAAGTCTGGGGTAGCCAACTCCAGTCCTCGAGAGCTACCAACAGTTAATGTTTTTCAGCTCACCTCACAGAATCACAAGTGAAGTAATTAGCTCCACCTGTGGATCTTTTAAAATGTGTTAGTGAGTAATGAGTGCACCTGTGCAGCAGCTAGGTTGTCTGGAAGATGGGAACTGTTGGTAGCTCTCGAGGACTGGAGTTGGCTACTGAGAGACATAAGCAGTGGTTGTGGCAAAGTGATTTTTGTAAAAATGTTTTTGTAAATATGATTTTAAAGTTTGAAGCCTGAAAACGTAAACTTTTTGTTGCAAAATTGCATTTTATGTCGAAAAATATTATCTTCCACAATGCCGAAACCCAGGATCGAAGCAGGGACCTTTAGATCTTCAGCCTATTGCTCTCCCAACTGAGCTATTTTGGCAAGCTCCCTTGGTCTTGCAATCGTTTTTCGGGGCAAAATGTAAGGAGAATGAAGTTTTGGGTGTATTTGGGTCAATATAATACACCCTCACTTTCTGACTGCAGGCATCTCAATCCATAGACAATCTATTGTGAAACTAGGACATGGTTTATTCAGTAGTCGTGGCCGAGTGGTTAAGGCGATGGACTTGAAATCCATTGGGGTCTCCCCGCGCAGGTTCAAATCCTGCCGACTACGAACGCCTTAAGTTTTCTCTTTTCTGCAAGTTTTTAAAAACTTGAAACCTGTGATGCCCATAGCGAGTTCAGGCCATTAGCGCATCAAATGTAAAGGAGAATGAAGTTTTGGGTGTGTTTGGGTCAATACAATACATCCTCAATTTCTCAGTGCAGGCAGCTCAATCCATAGACAATCTATTGTGAAAATACAGCAAGGCTTAAGCAGTAGTCGTGGCCGAGTGGTTAAGGCGATGGACTAGAAATCCATGTTTGTTAGTGCATCAAAATCTTTGGGATGCCAGCTTGTTTTCTCTTTTTCTTACACACATTCTCTTCCCCACCAGTCAATTTCAGCAGCCACACTGAATAGAAATTATTAATTAGAAATTAATTTTCAAAGCCAAATTTTAAACAAAGGTTGTCAAATGGTTATAAACAATAGAATATTCACATTATTCCTAGAACACTCATTTAGCTAAACATTTAAAGCTATATAAAGAGCATATAATAACATATTTGAGAACCTACAGCATCCTTCGATAGCTCAGCTGGTAGAGCGGAGGACTGTAGAGATGATTGGTGTAGAAATCCTTAGGTCGCTGGTTCAATTCCGGCTCGAAGGAGTTGTTTTTATTTTTTGCTCAGATAGCAATTTTTGGCAATTTACAAACTCAAAATATACAGAGTATAAAGCATTCTCTAAGTCTGGGGTAGCCAACTCCAGTCCTCGAGAGCTACCAACAGTTAATGTTTTTCAGCTCACCTCACAGAATCACAAGTGAAGTAATTAGCTCCACCTGTGGATCTTTTAAAATGTGTTAGTGAGTAATGAGTGCACCTGTGCAGCAGCTAGGTTGTCTGGAAGATGGGAACTGTTGGTAGCTCTCGAGGACTGGAGTTGGCTACTGAGAGACATAAGCAGTGGTTGTGGCAAAGTGATTTTTGTAAAAATGTTTTTGTAAATATGATTTTAAAGTTTGAAGCCTGAAAACGTAAGCTTTTTGTTGCAAAATTGCATTTTTATGTCGAAAAATATTATCTTCCACAATGCCGAAACCCGAGATCGAAGCAGGGACCTTTAGATCTTCAGACTATTGCTCTCCCAACTGAGCTATTTCGGCAAGCTCCCTTGGTCTTGGTCTTGCAATCGTTTTTCGGGGCAAAATGTAAGGAGAATGAAGTTTTGGATGTATTTGGGTCAATATAATAAATCCTCACTTTCTGAATGCAGGCATCTCAATCCATAGACAATCTATTGTGAAACTAGAACATGGTTTATTCAGTAGTCGTGGCCGAGTGGTTAAGGCGATGGACTTGAAATCCATTGGGGTCTCCCCGCACAGGTTCAAATCCTGCCGACTACGAACGCCTTAAGTTTTCTCTTTTCTGCAAGTTTTTAAAAACTTGAAACCTGTGATGCCCATAGCGAGTTCAGGCCATTAGCGCATCAAATGTAAAGGAGAATGAAGTTTTGGGTGTGTTTGGGTCAATACAATACATCCTCAATTTCTCAGTGCAGGCAGCTCAATCCATAGACAATCTATTGTGAAAATACAGCAAGGCTTAAGCAGTAGTCGTGGCCGAGTGGTTAAGGCGATGGACTAGAAATCCATGTTTGTTAGTGCATCAAAATCTTTGGGATGCCAGCTTGTTTTCTCTTTTTCTTACACACATTCTCTTCCCCGCCAGTCAATTTCAGCAGCCACACTGAATAGAAATTATTAATTAGAAATTAATTTTCAAAGCCAAATTTTAAACAAAGGTTGTCAAATGGTTATAAACAATAGAATATTCACATTATTCCTAGAACACTCATTTAGCTAAACATTTAAAGCTATATAAAGAGCATATAATAACATATTTGAGAACCTACAGCATCCTTCGATAGCTCAGCTGGTAGAGCGGAGGACTGTAGAGATGATTGGTGTAGAAATCCTTAGGTCGCTGGTTCAATTCCGGCTCGAAGGAGTTGTTTTTATTTTTTGCTCAGATAGCAATTTTTGGCACTTTACAAACTCAAAATATACAGAGTATAAAGCATTCTCTAAGTCTGGGGTAGCCAACTCCAGTCCTCGAGAGCTACCAACAGTTAATGTTTTTCAGCTCACCTCACAGAATCACAAGTGAAGTAATTAGCTCCACCTGTGGATCTTTTAAAATGTGTTAGTGAGTAATGAGTGCACCTGTGCAGCAGCTAGGTTGTCTGGAAGATGGGAACTGTTGGTAGCTCTCGAGGACTGGAGTTGGCTACTGAGAGACATAAGCAGTGGTTGTGGCAAAGTGATTTTTGTAAAAATGTTTTTGTAAATATGATTTTAAAGTTTGAAGCCTGAAAACGTAAGCTTTTTGTTGCAAAATTGCATTTTTATGTCAAAAAATATTATCTTCCACAATGCCGAAACCCGAGATCGAAGCAGGGACCTTTAGATCTTCAGACTATTGCTCTCCCAACCGAGCTATTTCGGCAAGCTCCCTTGGTGTTGGTCTTGCAATCGTTTTTCGGGGCAAAATGTAAGGAGAATGAAGTTTTGGATGTATTTGGGTCAATATAATACATCCTCACTTTCTGAATGCAGGCATCTCAATCCATAGACAATCTATTGTGAAACTAGAACATGGTTTATTCAGTAGTCGTGGCCGAGTGGTTAAGGCGATGGACTTGAAATCCATTGGGGTCTCCCCGCGCAGGTTCAAATCCTGCCGACTACGAACGCCTTAAGTTTTCTCTTTTCTGCAAGTTTTTAAAAACTTGAAACCTGTGATGCCCATAGCGAGTTCAGGCCATTAGCGCATCAAATGTAAAGGAGAATGAAGTTTTGGGTGTGTTTGGGTCAATACAATACATCCTCAATTTCTCAGTGCAGGCAGCTCAATCCATAGACAATCTATTGTGAAAATACAGCAAGGCTTAAGCAGTAGTCGTGGCCGAGTGGTTAAGGCGATGGACTAGAAATCCATGTTTGTTAGTGCATCAAAATCTTTGGGATGCCAGCTTGTTTTCTCTTTTTCTTACACACATTCTCTTCCCCGCCAGTCAATTTCAGCAGCCACACTGAATAGAAATTATTAATTAGAAATTAATTTTCAAAGCCAAATTTTAAACAAAGGTTGTCAAATGGTTATAAACAATAGAATATTCACATTATTCCTAGAACACTCATTTAGCTAAACATTTAAGGCTATATAAAGAGCATATAATAACATATTTGAGAACCTACAGCATCCTTCGATAGCTCAGCTGGTAGAGCGGAGGACTGTAGAGATGGTTGGTGTAGAAATCCTTAGGTCGCCGGTTCAATTCCGGCTCGAAGGAGTTGTTTTTATTTTTTGCTCAGATAGCAATTTTTGGCAATTTACAAACTCAAAATATACAGAGTATAAAGCATTCTCTAAGTCTGGGGTAGCCAACTCCAGTCCTCGAGAGCTACCAACAGTTAATGTTTTCCAGCTCACCTCACAGAATCACAAGTGAAGTAATTAGCTCCACCTGTGGATCTTTTAAAATGTGTTAGTGAGTAATGAGTGCACCTGTGCAGCAGCTAGGTTGTCTGGAAGATGGGAACTGTTGGTAGCTCTCGAGGACTGGAGTTGGCTACTGAGAGACATAAGCAGTGGTTGTGGCAAAGTGATTTTTGTAAAAATGTTTTTGTAAATATGATTTTAAAGTTTGAAGCCTGAAAACGTAAGCTTTTTGTTGCAAAATTGCATTTTATGTCGAAAAATATTATCTTCCACAATGCCGAAACCCGGGATCGAACCAGGTACCTTTAGATCTTCAATTTATCAGTGCAGGCAGCTCAATCCATAGACAATCTATTATGAAAATACAGCAAGGCTTAAGCAGTAGTCGTGGCCGATTGGTTAAGGCGATGGACTAGAAATCCATGTTTGTTAGCGCATCAAAATCTTTGGGATGCCAGCTTGTTTTATCTTTTTCTTACACACATTCTCTTCCCCTCCTTAAGACTGACACCAGTCAATTTCAGCAGCCACACTGAATAGAAATTATTAATTAGAAATTAATTTTCAAAGCCCAATTTTAAACAAAGGTTGTCAAATGGTTATAAACAATAGAATATTCACATTATTCCTAGAACACTCATTTAGCTAAACATTTAAAGCTATATTAAAGAGCATATAATAACATATTTGAGAACCTACAGCATCCTTCGATAGCTCAGCTGGTAGAGCGGAGGACTGTAGAGATGATTGGTGTAGAAATCCTTAGGTCGCTGGTTCAATTCCGGCTTGAAGGAGTTGTTTTTATTTTTTGCTCAGATAGCAATTTTTGGCAATTTACAAACTCAAAATATACAGAGTATAAAGCATTCTCTAAGTCTGGGGTAGCCAACTCCAGTCCTCGAGAGCTACCAACAGTTAATGTTTTCCAGCTCACCTCACAGAATCACAAGTGAAGTAATTAGCTCCACCTGTGGATCTTTTAAAATGTGTTAGTGAGTAATGAGTGCACCTGTGCAGCAGCTAGGTTGTCTGGAAGATGGGAACTGTTGGTAGCTCTCGAGGACTGGAGTTGGCTACTGAGAGACATAAGCAGTGGTTGTGGCAAAGTGATTTTTGTAAAAATGTTTTTGTAAATATGATTTTAAAGTTTGAAGCCTGAAAACGTAAGCTTTTTGTTGCAAAATTGCATTTTATGTCGAAAAATATTATCTTCCACAATGCCGAAACCCGGGATCGAACCAGGGACCTTTAGATCTTCAGTCTAACGCTCTCCCAACTGAGCTATTTCGGCAAGCTCCCTTGGTCTTGCAATCGTTTTTCGGGGCAAAATGTAAGGAGAATGAAGTTTTGGGTGTATTTGGGTCAATATAATACATCCTCACTTTCTGACTGCAGGCATCTCAATCCATAGACAATCTATTGTGAAACTAGGACATGGTTTATTCAGTAGTCGTGGCCGAGTGGTTAAGGCGATGGACTAGAAATCCATTGGGGTCTCCGCGCGCAGGTTCAAATCCTGCCGACTACGAACGCCTTTAGTTTTCTCTTTTCTGCAAGTTTTTAAAAACTTGAAACCTGTGATGCCCATAGCGAGTTCAGGCCATTAGCGCATCAAATGTAAAGGAGAATGAAGTTTTGGGTGTGTTTGGGTCAATACAATACATCCTCAATTTCTCAGTGCAGGCAGCTCAATCCATAGACAATCTATTGTGAAAATACAGCAAGGCTTAAGCAGTAGTCGTGGCCGAGTGGTTAAGGCGATGGACTAGAAATCCATGTTTGTTAGCGCATCAAAATCTTTTGGATACCAGCTTGTTTTCTCTTTTTCTTACACACATTCTCTTCCCCTCCTTAAGACTGACACCAGTCAATTTCAGCAGCCACACTGAATAGAAATTATTAATTAGTCAGCTGGTAGAGCGGAGGACTGTAGAGATGATTGGTGTAGAAATCCTTAGGTCGCTGGTTCAATTCCGGCTCGAAGGAGTTGTTTTTATTTTTTGCTCAGATAGCAATTTTTGGCAATTTACAAACTCAAAATATACAGAGTATAAAGCATTCTCTAAGTCTGGGGTAGCCAACTCCAGTCCTCGAGAGCTACCAACAGTTAATGTTTTCCAGCTCACCTCACAGAATCACAAGTGAAGTAATTAGCTCCACCTGTGGATCTTTTAAAATGTGTTAGTGAGTAATGAGTGCACCTGTGCAGCAGCTAGGTTGTCTGGAAGATGGGAATTGTTGGTAGCTCTCGAGGACTGGAGTTGGCTACTGAGAGACATAAGAAGTGGTTGTGGCAAAGTGATTTTTGTAAAAATGTTTTTGTAAATATGATTTTAAAGTTTGAAGCCTGAAAACGTAAGCTTTTTGTTGCAAAATTGCATTTTATGTCGAAAAATATTATCTTCCACAATGCCGAAACCCGGGATCGAACCAGGGACCTTTAGATCTTCAGTCTAACGCTCTCCCAACTGAGCAATTTCGGCAAGCTCCCTTGGTCTTGCAATCGTTTTTCGGGGCAAAATGTAAGGAGAATGAAGTTTTGGGTGTATTTGGGTCAATATAATACATCCTCACTTTCTGACTGCAGGCATCTCAATCCATAGACAATCTATTGTGAAACTAGGACATGGTTTATTCAGTAGTCGTGGCCGAGTGGTTAAGGCGATGGACTAGAAATCCATTGGGGTCTCCCCGTGCAGGTTCAAATCCTGCCGACTACGAACGCCTTAAGTTTTCTCTTTTCTGCAAGTTTTTAAAAACTTGAAACCTGTGATGCCCATAGCGAGTTCAGGCCATTAGCGCATCAAATGTAAAGGAGAATGAAGTTTTGGGTGTGTTTGGGTCAATACAATACATCCTCAATTTCTCAGTGCAGGCAGCTCAATCCATAGAAAATCTATTGTGAAAATACAGCAAGGCTTAAGCAGTAGTCGTGGCCGAGTGGTTAAGGCGATGGACTAGAAATCCATGTTTGTTAGCGCATCAAAATCTTTTGGATGCCAGCTTGTTTTCTCTTTTTCTTACACACATTCTCTTCCCCTCCTTAAGACTGACACCAGTCAATTTCAGCAGCCACACTGAATAGAAATTATTAATTAGTCAGCTGGTAGAGAGGAGGACTGTAGAGATGATTGGTGTAGAAATCCTTAGGTCGCTGGTTCAATTCCGGCTCGAAGGAGTTGTTTTTATTTTTTGCTCAGATAGCAATTTTTGGCAATTTACAAACTCA